>NC_057412.1:11236339-11536339 GCF_019320065.1 Cervus canadensis | reverse complement strand
GGACTGTGGCCTGCCAGCCTCCTCTGTCCAGGGGATTCTCCAGACAAGAATACTGATGCGGGTTTCCATGCCCTCCTCCAGGGCATCTCCCTGACCTAGGGATCAAACCTGCATCTCCTTATATCTCCTGCATTGGCAGGTGAGTTCTTTACCACTAGTGTTACCTGGGAAGCCCAGAAAACTATATATGCAACAAATAAAAGCTTATTTTTACTATACAGTTTCTTAAAGCAACAAAAAAAACAACCATTAGATGTATTTTAAATGATTAATGTAGAAATGTACTTGATAAGAATTACAAATAACTGTGAATAAATGAATATATGCTAAAAATCAATAATAACTTGGAAATGCAAACAAACTGCAATTTTGTATTATTCCAAGAAAATAGACAAAACATTCGTGTGACAATATTCAAAGTAAAAGAAAAGACATCCAATATTGTGGGAGAAAACGTTAGGTTTCTCAAAATATCCATTAGTATTCAAAATATACATACCCTTGAACCCAGGGACTACACTTCTATGAATCTACCTCAAGAAATATATATGCATATACCAGGATGTTAATTTCTGCATTGATCTCAACAGCTGAGTATTGTATGCCACCTAAACATCTACCAAGTTAAATTTAAGCACTTACCAAGTTAAGTTAATGATGTTTCATTAATAGAATTGAATAATCCACATAAGTTGAAGATAAATCTGTATATACTAAGATGAGAATATCTTAAAAATTAGACATATCATTTTTTTAAAGGAATGAAAGAGAGATTATCTTTGGAACAAATATAGATATAAAAAAAGGAGGAAAGAAAGTATGGATAGAAGCAGAAGGAGGAGGAAGAGGAAGAGGGGAAAAAAGTAAAAGAAGAGACAGACACAGATGCAACAAAGTACCATCTTAAAAAAATAGGTGGTGATTGACAATTGCTTAGAAAATTTGTTTCCCTGGGAAAAAAAAAATCTAAAACAAAAATTCTGAACACACATATCTGCTGATGCAGTGAAAACTGACACTCTCACTCGTTAGAGACCATATGGTCAGATTTTCAGAGCTAGATTGCTTAGAGAGGGTTACTCAAGCAGGTATTTTTTAAAAGGTGGCAAGAGTAGGTGGGGTAGGGCATAGGAACTTATCTAAGAATAAGTATCTATGTGCAAGTTACCAAGAGTTTGATGAAAAAGCAAGTCACATAGAGACAAAACATAAAGACAGAAATGAGTACATGAGTGACATATGGTTGAAAAAAAAGTGAATGAGCTAAGAGTCAGTTTTCTCTCCTCATGGAGGTATCTTTCAAATGGGAGGATTTATTTTTCTTAGGAACCCAGACATTCATTTCCTTCCTTAATGAGAGAGTTTGTTAGAGTCAGGCTGTATTACAATTTTTTCTTTAGGGAGAAAAAAATCACAAATACTGTGGGGAATACAGTTGTCTTTAGATATTCAGGAATGGGAGATTTCCTTTTTTTTTTTTCATCATGGACACATATAACAGAATAATTCTAGGCCAAAACAAACTATAAGGACAAAAATATCTTTACTGATTTGTGTAAAGAAAAATGCAAGTAATAAAAATAATAGCAAATAGTTTTTAAGATGTTAATGCATTAGACTTTCTTTTTTTTTTTTATTTAAATACTTAATTGTATTTGAGATGGGTATGGCAACCCACTCCAATACTCTTTCCCGGAGAATCCCATGGACAGAGGAGCAAAGAGTTGGACACGTTGGACACAACTGAGGCGACTAAACACTTAATTGCTTATGTGGCACATACCTGATGGCTGATTCATTTTACTCACTTAGCTTACTTAGTTTTTGTTTGTTTGTTTGTTTGTTTTCCTAAAAAGAATATGATTATTTTACTCTGGAATTCGTGAACTGGAGAAGGGCAGAGGCAAGTAATGAGAACATGGAAATAACATAATTTGGTGTCCTATTGAAACAAAAGCAAAGCTTAATTATCTCCTAACAGTTCAGCATTTTTACATCTCAGACAAACAGTGCCACAGCCTGGGTAGCTTGTTATTTAATGGATTTGGGGAGGGCAAAAAGTAACCTGGATGGGCTCAACCTGAAAAAGCAAACAGCAAGCAATGGTGAGAAGGAGATCTGATTATATGGGTCATAAAAATGTTCATTACCATCCTCCCACGTTTGTATAAATATGTCTCATTTTCCGGGGAGACTGCCTAAATTAAATAGTGGCTTTTCAGAAACAAGAAGGATTTTATGACTCAGGCAGAGGCCCCATAGTGGCTGCCATGAAATTTGCCCAGGACTATTAGAAAGGGATGTTCATCAGAGAAAGTCTACAAAGCCCAGCATAAATTGCCCAAGGAAGTCCGAGAAGACAATTACACCTTTGAATATCTCTGAAAAGGAACTTTCCAGAATCCTGGAAGGAGAAAATTATCTTGTTTAAATAGCTTTTAATTAAATACGAGTATCCAGGAGTCTTTTCTGAGCAGAATCAAAAGGGGCTGCTTAAGCAGCAGAGGTATTCAGTTGTATATAATGGCCTCCTTAGGAGATGGCCTTGCTGTCCTATTATACTTCAAAGTGAAAGATCGTTTTCTTTTCTTGTTTTAATCCTGTGGGTGTCTACCCTCACACCCCAAAAAATGGCATCAGAGTTAGAGGAAATTGTTTTTAGTGTTTTTGTGCAGTCAGGTATGTAAAGACAGTCATTAGTTGCTCTCTGAAGAGTGACTTGGCAGAGCTTTGGGAGGTCTCATCTTTCCATTTGCAAAGTTTTTGCTGCTTAAGGAAGAGACAAAGTCAGACCAGCTATCTTGTCTCACTTTACTGCATAGACCCTACTGCTGCTGAGTCATTTCAGTCATGTCTGACTCTTTGTGACCCCATAGATTATAGCCCACAAGTCTCCTCTGTCCATGGAATTCTCCAGGAAAGAATACTGGAATGGGTAGCTATTCCCTGCTCCAGGAGATCTTCCCCAACCAGGGACTGAATCTTGCTCTCCTGCATTTCAGCAGATTCTTCACCATCTGAGTCACCAGGGAAACCCCAACAGACCCTACACCTCATTTAATTGCTGTCAACTCTATTGGGAGAAAGAACTGCTTCAAAAAGAGAAACCATGTAGACATTGAGAGAGGGGGTAAAGCAGTTGTGTAAAATCAGTAGGAATGATTTTACTGGTTCTAGTAAGGAAAACTTATGGCTTGGGATAATACTGATACACAATTTTTCTTTCATCTTTATATTGGTCAGGCACTACCCCACCAATGGAAAAGCAGAACTAGTTTGGTAACATACTGACCTTCAGCTATTCCTATAGTGATACATGTGTTGCATGCTTTAAAGCTACCAACCAGTTTTGATTAGGAGATTGACTATCGCCTGTGATGAAAACCCATGGAAGCAAGTTGAAAAAAAAAAAAAAAATGTTTTTCTCATCTTCTACAATAATTAGCAGAACATTTAAAGCTGTGAATCTCATCACAACATTCTGATTGAGCACATCGATGAGGCTAAAATCGTGGCCTAATGCTAAAGTCACATTATCAATTAAAGAGACTTGTAATCCTTTAATTATGAACCACTCCTTTCTCATGTGAATCCCATTTAGTAGAGTATGGCTTTTTAAATTTATACATTTATACTGCTTGTTTCATTCCAGCTTTAACATTTCCTACAGTTGCAAAATTCACAGCTTTCAATTCTTTAGTAAGGAAAGTGTTTTGAAATGCTGGCATTAGGTGTAGATGAAATCTTTTTGCCAGCATAGAAATCGCTGACATTTTTATGAAATAAAACATATGCATATAATTTTTTTTTAAGGAAAGAAATATGCTTTCTGACATTCATATTATCAAAAACCACTTGTGACAAATTATTATCAGGTATTAGAGTAAGAGATGTAAAGTGTTTTTGCTTCAAATTGAGAATTAAAATAATTATTTATGAATCATATGAAAACGTAGGGTCCATGGTCATAAAAATTAAATGATTCTGACTTCACATTTCCAAAGCTAAATATGTGATGAGGTCTACATTGACATTTTGGACATACTAAAATCAGATGTATGGCAGAAGCCAACACAATATTGTAAAGCAATTACCCTTCAATTAAAAATAAATAAATAAATAAATAAATAGCCTAGACAGCCATGTAATCTAATGAATGTTCGACAAATATGTCAAAAGCTTTTCTGAGCTGAGGTCAGCTGACAGTGAAATCTCATGTTTCTCAGGAAAGGGTCTGCCTTGCAACACACAGTTATTAACAGGGTACAGTTTGTGGAAGGAAATGCCTTGGGAAGCTTTTAGGAATGAAATTCAAAGCAAAGAAGTTAGGGCTATGTGTCAGTTTTGTTTCTGTAGCAGGAGACCTGAGAAACTCATTCTCCTATGTCATCAGGAGAATATTCTAGGTATGATACAGAAAATCAAATGAATCAACAACTGAATGTGTTGCCTTTCTTAAAGAACTTACAATCCACTTTGTAATCTGTTCTGACATTTCTCACTAAGATATAAATACCTAAATTTTTTCTTGAACTTTTATTTCTATTTCTCTACTCATGTTCCAAAAAGTATCCCATATTCTAATCTTTTGATACCAGGAAATACATCTTCCTCCTTGATATTACCAGTGAAAACAGAATGTTCCCAAAATTTTGGTATTGTCTTTGAATCAGTAGGGGAAAGAAAGAAGTAGATATTTTTAGATTTCATTCATCCTTTAAATGTCTGCATCTTCATAATGGAAGTGATACTTTGGATTATTTAATCAATTGTTGTAATTGAATAACAATAAGTTCTGGCCTCTGTATGTGGGAAAGAAGAAGGTTTAGCATGATTGTATAATCCTTTCATATGTGTACATGCATGTTAAGTTACCTCAGACGTGTCTGACTCTTTGATTCATACTTTCTATGGTAGAGATGATTCAGTATAAAACAATGGGTTTGTTTGCATGGGAAGAAGTTGGAAAAAGGGATTGGGGAGTATAACAGAATCTTATGTCCTCACATTATTCAATATTAGCAGATCAGTGAAATAGGAGTGGTCAGAAGTTGGGAAAAGTCAGAGTAGAAAATGAGTGACAGAATGGAAAAAAAGAATTTAGTGTTGAGGAAATGCCCCAAGTCCCAGAGTAGACATTAATACACCTGAGTTATAATCTTCCCTGAATATTTACTAGCTGTGTGACTGTGGTCAAAAACTAAACTAGTTAATAATTGTGTTAAATCACAGACTACTTGTAACAATATAATGAACAAATACTTGCAAAATATCTGAAAACTTATCTAAAAATTTATATTCTGAAAAATTATGCAAGTTAATTATTTGGTTAACAATATAAATGTTTCATTTTGGGTAAACTCATTCACTCATGTTTATTACAAAATCACAACTCTCACTTAAATATTTTAGTTCATATAACAAAGAGGTTGGTTTCAGATGTGGATATATTCAGGGTTTAAGTAATATTGCCAGGACTCTGCCTCTGTTTCTCAGTTCAACTTATTATCTGTGCTTCTCTTTTCATATTTGATTTTTTATTCTACTGCAAATAAACTTCTTGCAAAACCACAAAGGAAGATTCCTGGAAATCATACTGTATTTGTTTACAGCTAATAATACAAGTTGAAGAGAGTATTCCCCATCATTCTGAAAGGTTGTTGCTGAGTTGTGAAAGACGCTGGGATTCTTGGCCGCCGGGGGAGAGAAATTCAATCCAGGTCCAGTGACAAAGCTTGATCGCTCAGAGCTTTTGTGCAACAGAGTTTTATTAAAGCAATAAAAGGGACAGAGAAAACTTCTGACATAGAAATCAGAAGGGGACAGAGGGTACCCCAATCCCTAGTCTTAGAAAGAGGATTATATACTTTTTAATTGTTATTACAATAAATCAAAAGATTGTCTCAAGGTTGTAAAGATCTTACTAGACCCACTCCCATAATAAACATTTTAAGATAACAGGATTAGTTAGAAGATGTTCAGGAAGGAGAAACATGTCCTCAAGCAGGATACATTATTGTTATATAATCCTTACTAAGGCATATAGAAGAAAAAAGTTTGTCCTTCCCTCCTCCTTGAGAATTCCAGACCCCTATCTCCTCCTTGTAGGCCCCAGACTTCTTATCAACCTGCCTAGGATTTGACTCTCTCATTCCCCCTTTTCTTTTACAAGAATCATGTTGCAAAGGGAAAGGGACATCATTTTCATTCTGTAACTACTTCCTGCTATCAAGGGGCATCATCCCTAAATTGTTGAGGCAACATATTCTCCTAACCATCATGTTGAGGGTCTCTGACCCAGGGGCCCCAAGTGACAGTTGGAGGAGGCTGTGGCACTAGTAGGAACCTGGACAACCATCTGTAAATTAATAGCTTTCAGACATTTAGAAATAAACCCTGTTTTACAGTTATGGATGTAAACAAAATAGTTATTAAATTAAGTTAAAACCTAATCAAAATTAAAAGTCACATTATGTCAAAAACAAAAAACAAAAACAAAGTCACATTATGTCCATAGTTAAGGTACAATATGTTATACCAGTTCATCTAAGGAGTGTTAGATGTCATCAGATCAAGACGAAGTATCACATACAATTGTTGGTCAAGGTATTCACAGGGTTGAAGAAAGTCCTTTCCCTGAGGTGGAGAAATCCACCATGGGAAGTCTTCAATTGATGAGGAGAAGGTGCACTCTTCAGACCAAGCAATTATATCAATTGTGGAGGCTGAATTAGGGGCCACCTCCCAGAGTTCTTGTAATGTCCATTGAAAAGCTTAAAGCTGAGTCACATAGCTAGTTCTAAGTCTTTAAGATCTATGACAATATCTGTGCAAAAATAAGCTCTGTCATTGAGATAATCTGATTTTTGGGGGGCAGTTCAAGCCCTCATTAAAGGTATGGGTAAAACTTTAAACCAACTGTCTTGTGTTTCCTGAGTTAGCTTATGCAGTTGCCTCTTAATGTCATTCAGTTCAGTTCAGTTCAGTTGCTCAGTCTTGTCCGACTCTTTGAACCCCATGAATCTCAGAACGCCAGGCCTCCCTGTCCATCACAAACTCCCAGAGTTTACTCAAACTGATGCCCATTGAGGCAGTGATGCCATCCAGCCATCTTATCTTCTGTCATTCTCTTCTCCTCCTGCCCCCAATCCCTCCCAGCATCAGGATCTTTTCCAATGAATCAACTCTTCGCATGAGGTGACCAAAGTATTGGAGTTTCAGCTTCAGCATCATTCCTTCCAGTGAACACCCAGGACTGATCTCCTTTAGGATGGACTGGTTGCATCTCCTTGCAGTCCAAGGGACTCTCAAGAGTCTTCTCCAACACCACAGTTCAAAAGTATCCATTTTTTGGCTCTCAGCTTTCTTCACTGTCCAACTCTCACATCCATACATGACGACTGGAAATGGTCATGGACCGCCTTGACCAGACTGACCTTTGTTGGCAAAGTAATGTCTCTGCTTTTTACTATGCTATCTAGGTTACTATGCTATCTAGGTTGGTCATAACTTTCCTTCCAAGGAGTAAGTGTCTTTTAATTTCATGGCTGCAGTCACCATCTGCACTGATTTTGGAGCCCAAAAAAATAAAGTCTGACACTGTTTCCATTGTTTCCCCATCTATTTCCCATGAGGTGATGGGACCAGATGCCATGATCTTAGTTTTCTGAATGTTGAGAATTCAGCCAACTTTTTCACTCTCCTCTTTCACTTTCATCAAGAGGCTTTTTAGTTCCTCTTCACTTTCTGCCATAAGGGTGTTGTCATCTACATATCTGAGGTTATTGATATTTCTTCCAGAAATATTGATTCCAGCTTGTGCATCTTCCAGCTCAGCGTTTCTCATGATGTACTCTGCATATAAGTTTAATAAGCAGGGTGACAATATACAGCCTTGATGGACTCCTTTTCCTATTTGGAACCAGTCTGTTGTTCCATGTCCAGTTCTAACTGTTGCTTCCTGACCTGCATACAGGTTTCTCAAAAGGCAGGTCAGGTGGTCTGGTATTCCCATCTCTTTCAGAATTTTCCACAGTTTATTGTGATCCACACAGCTGAAGGCTTTGGCGTAGCCAATAAAGCAGAAATAGATGTTTTTCTGGAACTCTCTTGCTTTTTCAATGATCCAGTGGATGCTGGCAATTTGATCTCTGGTTCCTCTGCCTTTTCTAAAACCAGCTTGAACATCTGGAAGCTCTCAGTTCACGTATTGCTGAAGCCTGGCTTGGAGAATTTTGAGCATTACTTTACTAGTGTGTGAGATGAGTGCACTTGTGTGATAGTTTGAGCATTCTTTGGGATTGCCTTTCTTAGGGATTGGAATGAAAACAGACCTTTTCCAGCCCTGTGGCCACTACTGAGTTTTCCAAATTTGCTGGCATATTGAGTGCAGCACTTTCACAGCATCATCTTTCAGGATTTGAAACAGCTCAACTGGAATTCCATCACATCCACTAGCTTTGTTTGCAGTGATGCTTTCTAAGGCCCACTTTGTTATAGCCACGCTTTCCGGGAAACAGACTCATTCAGAAGGACAATGCAGATAGTGGAGTGCAGTTTATTATGCCGGCGGGCCCAAGGCAGAGTCTCCTCTTAGCCAAGGACCCCATCCAGCATTTGTGAAAATCTTTTATACCCCATGCGTACGTGTCCAGACCCACCACCTACCCCATGTGTACGTGTCTAAACCCACCACCTACCCCATGCATACGTGTCTTAAACAGTCAATAGTCAATAAGCCAGCAGTTACATTCCAACCAGTTAATAATCGATAAGCCTGTGATTACATCTTGACAGATACGAAAAAAGTTTATGACCTGTCCAGAGACGGGTGTGATTACGGTATGCTTCCTCTTAGGCAATGAGTAGCCTGGATGTGATCTTCAAGATTCCTCTGTCTGGAGGGGGTCTTATCCTTCCATTGTCATCCTCATAGGCACTAAGCAGAGAGTTCAGAGTCCACTGGAGAGGCAGTCGAGCACAGCCAGCACGGACAGGCCTGAGATGGAGTTCAGGCCCTATGAATTCCTTCTTCAACTTGACTTCACATTCCAGGATGTCTGGCTCTAGGTGAGTGATCACACCATCGTGATTATCTGGGTCATGAAGATCTTTTTTGTACAGTTCTTCTGTGTATTCTTGCCACTTCTTAATATTTTCTGCTTCTGTTAGGTCCATACCATTTCTGTCCTTTATTGAGCCCATTTTTTCATGAAATGTTCCCTTGGTATCTCTAATTTTCTTGAAGAGATCTCTAGTCTTTCCCATTCTGTTGTTTTCCTCTATTGCTTTACATTGATCGCTGAGGAAGGCTTTTTTTATCTCTCCTTGTTATTCTTTGGAACTCTGCATTCAGATGGGAATATCTTTCCTTTTCTCCTTTGCTTTTAGCTTCTCTTCTTTTCACAGCTATTCCTAAGGCCTCCTCAGACAACCATTTTGCCTTTTTGCATTTCTTTTCCATGGGGATGTTCTTCATCCCTGTCTCCTGTACAATGTCACGAACCTCCGTCTATAGTTCATCAGGCTCTCTATCAGATCTAGTCCCTTAAATCTATTTTTCACGTCAACTGTATAGTCATAAGGGATTTGATTTAGCTCAAAATGTCATTAGTATTTTCAAATTTCCTGAAGACTGGAGTTTCCAGGAACAGTGTAAGTGATATTTTTCCTGAAGCTTTTGACACCCCTTGAGTTAAAGCAGCTTTAAATGTGGAGCCACTGTTGCTCTGAACTTTGGAGTTTAAGATCACATTTACATCATGAGAAGTCAGTACAGTAAGATTTTGCCCATTCATTAACCTCAGGCTTTAGTGGATACTGCTTTTGACGTGGAAATAGGTGAGGGTCTTTGAGCTTGATAAGGCCAGGAATAGCATTTTGTGCTTGACCCAGTTTTTCCATCAGCCCAAACTTTAGGATTTACATTTTGTTCAATTAAAGGGAGAGAAAGAGAGAGCTCCATATTCATGAAAACAGAGGAATGGACCTTACTCAGCATATCCCTCCCCAAAAGGGGTGAGGGAAGCTTTGGTACGATCAGAAACTCGTATGAAAATAGCACAGAGTCCCAGTTGCAGCTTAGAGAACATCTGAAATAATAAAATTTGACTCATCCAGACAGTCCCATTACAGAAGTTGCTCTGGGAGAAAATGGGCCAGGGGTTTCAATAAACACAAAGTTGCCCCAGTGTCTAAAAGGATATTGAAGGATTGGCTCCCAACAGGTATTAATGGGATTCCTCAGGTGTAATTAAGATGGGAGCTTGTGTGGGGACCCACAGGCACCTTCAGTCTTGATTGTCTTGAGAGTCTGACCCCTGACCTACGCCTCTGGGGCAGTCTCTCCTCCAGTGTGGTCCCCTGCAGACCGGACATGGAGGCAGGTGTGGCTTAGGTGCCTGAGGGCAATCTCGCCTGAGCTGTCCCTCCTTTCCACAATGATAGCATGCCCATCCCTTTTCACCTGGGTCTCTCTGGGAATTTTTCTCAGGCTGTTTAAGAACAGTTCTGACAGCCATTACAAGGGCTTCTAAGTTTCATTAGGTCCCATTTGTTTAGTTTTGCTTTTATTTCCAATATTCTGGGACGTGGGTCATAGAGGATCTTGCTGTGATTTATGTCGGAGAGTGTTTTGCCTATGTTCTCCTCTAGGAGTTTTATAGTTTCTGGTCTTACATTTAGATCTTTAATCCATTTTGAGTTTATTTTTGTGTATGGTGTTAGAAAGTGTTCTAGTTTCATTCTTTTACAAGTGGTTGACCAGTTTTCCCAGCACCACTTGTTAAAGAGGTTGTCTTTTTTCCATTGTATATCCTTTCCTCCTTTGTCAAAGATAAGGTGTCCATAGGTTCGTGGATTTATCTCTGGGCTTTCTATTCTGTTCCATTGATCTATATTTCTGTCTTTGTGCCAGTACCATACTGTCTTGATGACTGTGGCTTTGTAGTAGAGTCTGAAAAAGGAAACTATAAGTAAGGTGAAAAGACAGCCCTCAGATTAGGAGAAAATAATAGCAAATGAAGAAACAGACAAAGGATTAATCTCAAAAATATACAAGCAACTCCTGCAGCTCAATTCCAGAAAAATAAATGACCCAATCAAAAAATGGGCCAAAGAACTAAACAGACATTTCTCCAAAGAAGACATACAGATGGCTAACAAACACATGAAAAGATGCTCAACATCACTCATTATTAGAGAAATGCAAATCAAAACCACAATGAGGTACCATTACACGCCAGTCAGGATGGCTGCTATCCAAAAGTCTACAAGCAATAAATGCTGGAGAGGGTGTGGAGAAAAGGGAACCCTCTTACACTGTTGGTGGGAATGCAAACTAGTACAGCCGCTATGGAAAACAGTGTGGAGATTTCTTAAAAAACTGGAAATAGAACTGCCATATGACCCAGCAATCCCACTTCTGGGCATACACACTGAGGAAACCAGATCTGAAAGAGACACGTGCACCCCAATGTTCATCGCAGCACTGTTTATAATAGCCAGGACATGGAAGCAACCTAGATGCCCATCAGCAGAGGAATGGATAAGGAAGCTGTGGTACATATACACCATGGAATATTACTCAGCCATTAAAAAGAATTCATTTGAGCCAGTCCTAATGAGATGGATGAAGCTGGAGCCCATTATACAGAGTGAAGTAAGCCAGAAAGATAAAGAACATTACAGCATACTAACACATATATATGGAATTTAGAAAGGTGATAACGATAACCCTATATGCAAAACAGAAAAAGAGACACAGAAATACAGAACAGACTTTTGAACTTCGTGGGAGAATGTGAGGGTGGGATATTTCAAAAGAACAGCATGTATACTATCTATGGTGAAACAGATCACCAGCCCAGGTGGGATGCATGAGACAAGTGCTCCGGCCTGGTGCACTGGGAAGACCCAGAGGAATCGGGTGGAGAGGGAGGTGGGAGGGGGGATCGGGATTGGGAATACATGTAAATCCATGGCTGATTCATATCAATGTATGACAAACCCACTGGAAAAAAAATAATAATAATAAAAAAAAAAAAACAAAAAAACAAAAAAAAAAACACAAGGGCTTCTGCCTAACCCTTTGTCTTTTTCTGCCTTTCTTTTCCTCATATTCCTTGCCATGATAGACTGTCTTAGCCAGTTGCAACAGATTATCTAAAGACTGATTTGGTCCATATGCCTGTTTTAATAGCTTATGGTGGAAATCTGGAGCTGATTGAATAAGAAATCTATATTTTAAGATCATTCTTCTCTCTTCACTTTCAGGATCAATCTCAGTGAATCTGTGAAGGGCTTCCCTCAGTCTATCCAGGAATTTACCAGGAGCTTCCTTCTATCCCTGTTCTGTGTTAGCCAACTTAACATATTTTAAAGTCTTAGCATGCCCTAGCTTGAGTCCTTCAAGTATACATATGACAACATGGCTCTGTTATAGGGACTGCTTGACTCCCAGTAGGGAGAAGGGCTATTTCATGTCCCCTCTTTCCCCTTGTCTCATGTTCAAGCCATTCATCTCCAGAAGTAGTAGCTTCCCCAAAACTCGAGCTCTTGAGTCAGGAGTCAGCACCTGTCCCAAGACATGCATTACATTTCTCCAAGTAAGGTCATAAAGTAAAGAATTAGTCCCATAATGGCTTCTATGTACTCTTCTGGATCCTCTAGATAGTCCTGACCACAATTGGTACTGTTTGAATCTCTACTAAGACTGAGGCAACCCTTCCTGGGAGGGTACCCTGACTCTCAACCTGTTCAGTTGGGAGCCCTAAATACAAGGGCAAAGTAAGAGGACAGGAGGGAGATGAAGGTTTCACACCCAATTCTGTACCCTTAGGACACAAGTCTGGCATGTCTCACAGAGAGATAAAGGGCAACACTTATGTCACTTCTACCCATTTCTCCTATTTTCTTCAGAACAGTTATAGTTGTAAAACAGTATTGCAATAAAGAGACCCCTCAACTGGCCACCATTTGCTATCCTTCAATGGATGTCGTGGCCGTGCAGTATCACATAGGAAGATCAGGCATGTGTTCTTTAAGCTCTGGGGATCAAACCTATCCCAGTTTTTCAAGATACAGTTCAAAAGAGTGAAGCTGGAATTGCTAGTTCCCATCTTTAATACAGAAAAAAAGCGACCAGCACCATCTTTCTACCAGAAGAGTTCCTCCCTGCTCTAGATGGGGTGTAGACAGACTTTACACTGAAGCTTTCCTTCCCTGGTCAGACTTAGTCTTTCCCTTACCAATGTAGGTGCCTTATTCGTCCCATCTGGCTCTATCACCAAGGCAGGGTGGAGATGCACCAGGGGTAGACTTGATGGCATTCCAGACTAATGCCAAGTTCCTCATTGTTAAAACTTCGCTTGCCTCTGATGTCACCCAGGATGCAATCATAGTAACCTTCTGGAACGCCTCCCTAGCTAAGATGGCTGGGGGAATCATTTGTCTCCTGAATGTCTGTGCATGACCCTGAGTGTATTCCTGGCCACAATAAGACCGGTACAAGCATAAAACCAATGTTGCTTCCGAGTATCACCACACCAGTATAAGAGGTAGCAAAGGACTTGGTGAAGGGCTGACAGGTGAGGAAAAAGTGATTTTTGACCTGGGGTTATTAGGGCCAGTCCTTCCAGTTCATTCCCACAGGTTTCACAGAAAGAATATCTAAGGAGTTGGGACAAAAGCCCCTGGAGAGTCTCCTCTGGTTCACTAGGACCTAACATTATCAAAGGAAGAAAATTGCTATACTTCCCATCTGAATGACATTTAACTGGAGAGATGCCCTTGGAGCCAGATCTCCACCTAGCTTCTGAAATTTTGACTCCTAGCATGAAAGTGAAAGAGGAGAGTGAAAAGGTTGGCTTAAAGCTTAACATTCAGAAAACTAAGATCATGGCATCTGGTCCCATCACCTCATGGGAAATAGATGGGGAGACAGTGGAAATAGTGTCAGACTTTATTTTTGGGGGTTCCAGAATCACTGCAGATGGTGATTGCAGCCATGAAATTAAAAGACGCTTACTCTTTCGAAGGAAAGTTATGACCAACCTAGATAGCATATTAAAAAGCAGAGACATTACTTTGCCAACAAAGGTCCATCTGGTCAAGGCTATGGTTTTTCCAATGGTCATGTATGGATGTGAGAGTTGGACTGTGAAGAAAGCTGAGCCCCGAAAAATGGATGCTTTTGAACTGTGGTGTTGGAGAAGACTCTTGAGAGTCCCTTGGACTGCTAGAAGATCCAACCAGTCCATCCTGAAGGAGATCAGTCCTGGGTTTTCGTTGGAAGGATTGATGCTGAAGCTGAAACTCCAATACTTTGGCCACCTCATGCGAAGAGTTGATTCATTGGAAAAGACCCTCATGCTGGAAGGGGTTGGCGGCAGGAGGAGAAGGGGACGACAGAGGATGAGATTGCTGGATGGCATCACCAACTCGATGGGCATGAATTTGAGTAAACTCCGGGAGTTTGTGATGGACAGGGAGGCCTGGCGTGCTGAGATTCATGGGGTCGCAAAGAGTCGGACATGACTGAGCGACTTCACTTCACTTATCATCTCCCGACAGGGTTTCTCCCATAAACCATATGAGGTCACCTCGGAACCATAGATTAGACACAGCCCTTCATTCACACATGTGTCTCTTTTCATTGATAACACACATAAACACACAATAGAGTTAGCAAAATGCAGAAGAAAACATGTTTGCTAGAAGAGCAAAGAACTAGAGCTCAAAGAGTCCTTACATTGTCCTGAAGAATCCCTGACAAGCCCCCAAGATGAAAGGTTGTTGCTGAATCGTGAAAGATGCTGGAATTCTTGGCCTCCAGAGGAGAGGAATTCAATCCGGGACCAGAGACAAGGCTCAATCACTCAGAGTTTTTGTGTAACAGAGTTTTATTAAACTAATAAAAAAGGACAGAGAAAGCTTCTGACATAGACATCAGAAAAGGATGGAGAATGCCCTAATCCCTAGTCTTAGCTAGGGAATTATATACTTATTAATTGATTATTACAATAAATCAAAAGAATGTCTCAAGGTTGTAAAGATCTAACTAGACCCACTCCTTTAACATACATTTTAAGATAACAGGATTAGTTAGAAGGTTTTTAGGAAGGAGAAACATGTCATCAAGCAGGATACATTATTGCTATATAATCCTTACTAAGGAATGTAGAAAAAAAAAGTTTGTCCTTTCCTCTTCCTTTAAATGTACACATCCCTATCTCCTCCTTGAGAGCCCCAGACCCCTTTCTCCTTCTCAGGGACCCTGGACTTCTTATCAACCTGCCTAGGATTTGACTTTCTCAATTCCCAGCAGGAGAAGTCACAGGATAATTCTCATTGGTCTCCCTGGTTCCTAGTGCCCTCCTTTACATCCACCACTCTTTCCACAGGGATGCAGTGTGATAATTGGCCTAACCTGGGTCAAATGTTCAACTTTGTTGTCATATAGAACATAATACAAGATGACCACCCTTCAGGACCACAAATGAGATAAATTCCAATTAACCAATGAAAGAAGATTGAGGAATGGAATGCATAGCTTAGTTTGAATTGTTACATATTTTAAAAACATATATACCACATATGCTAATTAGAAGAGAATTGGAAAGTGATTTTTGACCAAGCAAATTCTGACAGAAACCTGTAAAAGTGCTGAGAATCTGAGAGAAAAGTGAAAGGAAAGGAAAGGAAACTGGGAAGATGTTCATGCGTAGAAAGGCACAAGTGTGCTTTACATTGAAATAGTAATCCTAATTTTAGTACCAACTGATATCTGATTTTTCACTGAAAATTCCTTTATTAATTAAGGATGCTATAAAATTCTGCCTAGTTTTCCCAAGTTGAACAAGTTCTACTTCTCCAGATGAGGTGAAATATATCTATGTCTATGCCTATTGACATCTATATCATCTATATCTATATCTATATCAATACATGTGTGCTCAGGCATGTCCAACTTTTTGTGACCCCATGGACTGTAGTCCTCCAGGCTCCTCTGACTATTGGATTTTCCAGGAAAGAATACTGGAGCAAGTTGCCATTTCCTGCTTCAGTCTATATCTATGTCTATGTCTATATCCATATCTCTATATATAGTTATAGCTATATATAGCTATAGTATATCTGTATTTATCTATATATAATCAAATTCCACTCCTATGCCAGAGGAAATGCAGAGGAATAAAGAGCAATCAAGAAGAAATATAGATGTACTCGTTTTCAAATCATATTCTATCTCTGCTACTCTTTCCTCTATATTTTCCAAAACATTTAAAAATCTATATTTACAATATATTTAAAACAACATGGAAGTTTTCAGTGCTCAGTTTTCTTGAAAAATGTAAGTAATCAAGTAAAAATGAGGGACACAACTTTTTAAAAAAGAGACCACTTTTAGTACTTTCTAAAGTATGATGATAGATGGAACTGATTTTTTTTTGACAAGCTCTCATATTTTGTCCCCTCTGTTCCTTACATAGTTGAGTGTTCATTTCTATAGTGATGAATGTATTGTATACTTCAAGGCAGTTTTAACCCTAATCAAGGAAGTGAGAGTGTTCTTAGCAAGAAATTACAGTAAATCTCATGCATTGTTGGTCCTTACAGCATGCTTAGTCATCTATCCAGGGAACTAACTGCACATTTTATTGTAGGTTCCAAATTTCTCCTCTCAAAGCCACTAAATTACAAGGATTTTACCACATTTCCTTTCCAATGTTGTTATTACCTTCACTGGAAATGAAATGCATATAGGCCCTACTATAACAAGAATCACACATTTTAAATTAAGTAATCACCAAAGTTTGAAAGATAAGTGTTTTGCCTTTTTTTTTTTTTTTAATCACTCCATTTGCTGATTAATTACTGGAGGCTTTGAGTAGTGTCAGACAACAGAGAAAAGCAGTTTTGTTTTGTTTTTTTAAGGGTTTTTTTTTTTTTTCAGCTTTGGTATTTTTTGTGAGATTTTGATTTTTTTTTTTTTTTTTAAAGGGGGTAATGTTTAGTGTTAGGGCTGAGTGGCACCAGAGTCATTTGGACTTGCAGTCATAGGCAACTTAAAATATTAATAAAGGGCAAAAAATTGAAATGATGATAATGAGGTGTATGTGAAGAACAAACGGATGCGGGAATCCATGGATCAATGAGAATACCACCAACCCTGCGGCTACAGGTTTCCTTACTGTGTCTCACCTGAGGCTGCTTGCGCTCTCTCCATCAAATGTCAGTCTCTTCACATCCTCTCCCACAGACCCTTTATCTCCCCATCTTAGCCCAGCTCTCGTTCTTTTCCACAGGTGAGCTATGCACAACTCACTCTTCTGATTCTCAAGAGAGCACAAAGGACAGAAGCCAGATGATTTCACATGGAAATTTGACAGCCCTTAAGCCCAAGGTGCCTGTTTCATTGGGTTCAGTTTTAAATTTCATTGAGCCACTGATCATCAAAGCAAATTAATCAGTCACATTCCTGTTTGGTGTAATTAGCACAGTAAGCATGCAAAACTCAGTTGTCTCTGTTATATGTATTAAAGATATATATATCTTCATATTATATATATACATATACATCTCTTTATATATATATACATATATTAAAGGTATAATCCAGACAGCAGATAAAACCAAAATTTGAAATACCTTATAATTTGGTAATTCTCCAGAAGATATATTTTATTATAGTTTTTGTGGGCTAGTTGGGCACATAGAATGATTTATTTTGATCTGAATTTTAAGAAGATAGATGGATTTTGAACAATATGGTGACAAATATGGTATCAGCTAAAAACAACAAAAAAAATTCTTTAGCTGTAATATGATATTTGATTTGTCTTGCTGCATAATCAAATTAAGATATATAAAATACAATTTTTAAAATATTCAATAAAAATGCAATAGGGAATTGTTATTGGACACATGATTATATGTAGATGATATTTATTAAAGCTAGTTTATATTCTAATTACTTTCATGCATAGTTTTCACTCAATATAAGTTATACTGTCATATACAGTCCAAAATATGCATGATGCCAGAGGAAATTTGTGTCAGTATTTGTTATAATGATATGTAAAATGACAGAACTAAATAAACTGACTGCACATGACTCTACCTCAGGGATCATCACCACCATCAGTATATGACAGTCATTATGCCCTAAATCACTTCATATACTACTATGCTAATTTAATATTATCAATAACTATTTGCCTTATGTTTAATTAATTCCATCTCAAATATAAGTAAACAGGATTCAGAAAGATTAAGTAACTTGTCTCAAGACACACAGCTAGGAAAATGAAATGAGTTAGGATTTGAATAGAGTTCTCTCTTATTCTAGAATTCTCTTTATCAACCACTACCAGACATTCTACCACTTCTCTTAGGAACTCACTTAACGATCAAGGCATTCACTCAATTTTACTGACTTTTTACCTGAGCCTGCTGCTTTTCTTGCATGGACAATCTGCATGGAAATTCTCTAACTTACCACTTCTATAGTCTGTTTCTTTCAACTGTATGTGAAATATAGCTCCTGAATTCCTTACTTAGGAATTAGGTCAAGTTAGCTGAAACTGATACCAAAGTCTTGGCACATGAGCTTTACTTTTTCTATTTTTTCAGAGTATTATTCTTGCAACATCATAAGAGGCTTTTATTTCTTAGCTTATGCAAATTATCATTGCCAAAATTCAATGTGTTGTAAGATTTGAGAATTAAATACTACCTGAGTCATCGTGATATGAAGGTCAGTTAGATTTTTTCTGCAGAGAACCCATTCTTTAGGCACCACATCACTTTTTGATACCTTGGATCCTGTTCCTAAAATATATGAACCAAAAGAGAGGCAAAATAAGGAAAAGGCTGGATCAAGATTTACAGAGGGCAAATCTCATTAGAAGGATTTACAATCCAATTACATAAGTTCTAAGAGACTAGCCAAATTATTGAGGCTATTCATATCATTTTACTAGAGCTGGATGTCACTGTATTGAATAAAGGAATTATTAGCAAGACCTTGAGAGAACAGTTAGAGATCTTCATTCTAATATGGTTTGATTTGTTTATAAAGTGTTTCCTGAAGCTAGTAACAATTGTCATGCTTTATTATGATAATGCTTTCTTTTTTCCTTTCTTTTTTTTCTTTTTTCCTTTAAATTCAAACCTCAAATTAGACTTTTGAGTAAATACATGAGGGATTAATGTTAATGCACTTACTTTTTGAGGATAAGATGCATTTTTATTTTAAATTGTGTTAATGGTTAACATTCTGTAAATAAGTACAACTCCACAGAATATTCTTTTACAAATAGGTGTTATTTTACTGCACAAAGCATGAAATAATGAAACACTCAAATGATAACATTCTACTATGAATCATCAACCAACTAAGCTTCTGTTTTCATTGCTGCTCTGACTAGAAGTTATACAGAGAGGAAGGTGGAGAAAGTAAAATGGAAATAAATGACCTTACATTAAAGATTACGAACAATGTTTTTCGTATTAAACTTCAAAGTCACTCTTGCCTTTGAACTAATAGTCCTCCAGTATAGCAAAAATAATGGGGATGGGAAGTTAATGAGGAAGGATAGTTAAATCTTTTAAGAACCCATGTATACATGTCTCTAGAGAAATTAGAGCATATTATATATGAAAATGTTTGATTGCTAATTAGAACTGCTGCACAGTTCTGAAACAAAGCCTAGCTAAGGTGTCTGAAGCTTGGGTTTCTATTTTCATTCAACTTCTTAAGCACTATGCAGAGTTTGAGATTTTCCTTAATGTTTTATTATGCTCCTTTTCTCTAATATCATCCACAGAAAAGCCTTAGCAGTCTTAATTTTATGATTATTATTTTTTTTTTCCGGTAGGGATGATAAGAAGTTTGTATGCACACTGATCCATTCATTCAAAAGTGCTCTTAGTTAAGTGCCTATGAGATGTAGGTCCATCTACGTGCAGCCTTGAACATGAGAATCAGGGCTCCATTCCTAGGGAACCTTAAGGCAGTGCAGAGAGGAAAACAACAAATGAGTTAAAAACAAAACAATAAATGCATATGATGTTTTCAGACTGAGGTAAGATTAGACTAAATTAGGGTTCTGAAATAAAATGATTGGAAGATGTCATATTCCATTGCTAGGAAAGGGCTTTCTGAAGAATTGGAAGTTGAGAAAAGACATGAATTTTAGAAAGGATTCAGCTTGTATTAAATAGAGGGCAAAGCCAAACAAATGAGAGGGGTGAATTTAAATGTTCAAGAAACACATCCCTGCCATGTCATCTGATCAACAACTTTTTTTTTTCTTCTTTCTACAGACTAGATAGAAGCAAGTAATGGCAACTTTGAAAGTTGCCTGTTAAAGCTGGAAGAACCAGGTCTTCAGAGGGCTTGGACTACTTAATTACAATTAGAAGCAAACAATAATAGAATCAGGAAAATGGGTTTCAGATTTTATACGAGCCAAAAATAAGCACTTCAAATGTGGGAGTGTGTGCTTAGTCACTCAGTCGTGTTCAGTTTTTTTGTGACCCAATGGACTGCAACCTGCCAGGCACCTCAGTCCACGGGGATTCTCCAGACAAGAATACTGGAGTGGGTTGCCATGCCCTCCTCAGGGGATCTTCCCAACCCAGGGATAAAACCTAGGTCTCCCACATTGCAGGTGGATTCTTTACTGTCTGAGCCTCCAGAGAAGCCTCAAGAATTTCCTGTAGTATGTTTCAAAGACAAATTGACACTTGCCAAGAGCATTTGCCAGTGATTGAATAACAACAGCCAGGGTGTTTGCCATCGGCCTCTGCAGAGACTGAACTCTGCGATACTCCAGCTACTGACCTTCAACACCCTGCGGGGGAATTCAGCTTGGAGAATGAGGCACTCTGTGCTCCAGGGAAACTGGTAGCACAGACCTTTGGATAGATATTTTCAGGACTTGATTTCATGATTCCAATCCTTGTCTCTTTTAACATCTAGAAGATCACTTAATCTATTTATGGTGAGGCTTGATTGCACTGAACTCTCCCTTTAACAAAATCTTATATATTGACCTTCACCCACTGCCTCTTTGGAGCAGTCCCTCAGAGCTGTCTGAAGTACTATCTCCTGGACTGAAGTCCTCATTTTGCCCCAAATAAAACTTAACTTGAAACTCTCACTTTGTTCATCTTTTTAGTTGACATACACCACTGCAACTTTGATACATATCTATTCAGTTCAGTTCAGTTCAGGTACTCAGTCGTGTCCGACTCTTTTCGACCCCATGAATCTCAGCACGCCAGGCCTCCCTTTCCATCACCAACTCCCGGAGTTTACTCAAACTCATGCCCATCGAGTTGGTGATGCCATCTAGCCATCTCATCTTCTATCTTCCCCTTCTCCCCCTGCCCCCAATCCCTCCCAGCATCAGGCTCTTTTCCAGTAAGTCAACTCTTCACATGAGGTGGCCAAAGCATTGGAGTTTCAGCTTCAGCATCAGTCCTTCCAATGAACACCCAGGACTGATCTCCTTCAGGATGGACTGGTTGCATCTCCTTGCAGTCCAAGGGACTCTCAAGAGTCTTCTCCAACACCACAGTTCAAAAGCATTCATTTTTTAGTGCTCAGCTTTCTTCATAGTCCAACTCTCACATCCATACATGACCACTGGAAAAACCATAGCCTTGACTAGACGGACCTTTGTTGGCGAAGTAATGTCTCTGCTTTTTAATATGCTATCTAGGTTGGTCATAACTTTCCTTCCAAAGAGCAAGCATCTTTTAATTTCATGGCTGCAGTCACCATCTGCAGTGATTTTGGAGCCCCCAAAAATAAAGTCTGACACTGTTTCCACTGTCTCCCCATCTATTTCCCATGAGGTGATGGGACCAGATGACATGATCTTAGTTTTCTGAATGTTGAGCTTTAAGCCAACTTTTTCACTCTCCTCTTTCACTTTCATCAAGAGGCTTTTTAGCTCCTCTTCACTTTCTGCCATAAGGATGGTGTCATCTGCATATCTGAGGTTATTGATATTTCTCCCGGAAATATTGATTCCAGCTTGTGCTTCATCCAGCCCAGCGTTTCTCATGATGTACTCTGCATATAAGTTTAATAAGCAGGGTGACAATATACAGCCTTGATGTACTCCTTTTCCTATTTGGAACCAGTCTGTTGTTACATGTCCAGTTCTAACTGTTGCTTCCTGACCTGCACATAGGTTTCTCAAGAGGCAGGTCTGGTATTCCCATCTCTTTCAGAATTTTCCACAGTTTATTGTGATCCACACAGCTGAAGGCTTTGGCGTAGTCAATAAAGCAGAAATAGATGTTTTTCTGGAACTCTCTTGCTTTTTCAATGATCCAGCGAATGTTGGCAATTTGATCTCTGGTTCCTCTGCCTTTTCGAAAACCAGCTGGAACATCTGGAAGTTCATGGTTCCCATATTGCTGAAGCCTGGCTTGGAGAATTTTGATTACATTTAGGTAATTCAAAATTACCTAAACTAATAGAGTCAAGAATTTGGATTTTGTTTTGAAAGCCAAGAGAATGCACTGTGTGTCTTGTGTGCTCAGTTCTGTCCAACTCTTTGTGACCCATCAGACTGTAGCCCAACCGGCTCCTCTGTCCATGGGATTTTCCAGGCAAAAGTACTGGAGTGGGTTGTCATTTCCTTCTCCAGGGGATCTTCCCAACCCATAGACACAACCTGCATCTCCTGTGTCTTCTGTATTGGCAGGCAGATCATTTACCACTGAGCCACCAGGGAAGCTTTTAGTGAAAACAGTAAAATCCTAAAATGGTTGCATATATTGTCCATAATGAAAATAACATGAAAGTAAAATGCATGTTTAAGAACTGATTAAAGAAGACCCTGGTAGACTTAATTTCAGGACTCAGTTCCAAGCCTAGCCTGTGATCTCCAGTAGTTTTTTTAATCCTTCAATTATTTACCATCTTCGATTAAGTTTATTCATCTGTAAATATTGAACAGAATACAACTAACCTATATTTTTTTAGCTTATTATATCATCAAGAAATCTAGAAAACCCTATGTATGCTATAAATCATTCTTAAAAACATAAGTTACATTTGGATTGCTAAAAGTTTTAACATAAATACAAGATGTCAGAGTAATTTCCAAACTTCAAAACAATACTATATTTTTGCTAACATTGTTGCTAAAATGTTATTTTGGCCATAATAATATGGCCAAATATAATATACAATTGTATATTATATACAATAATATACAATTTCAAAAGAAATTGTATAGAAAACAGAATACATGAGCAATAAATATAAACATAAAGCTAAATTACAAAGAAGAGAAATTAAACTGCATTCCCCAAATGAATTTTAAAAATAAGAAAAATGCACACAATATTTTCAAACTACCCCAGGGGAAAAGCCCCCTTAATTAAATTAAAAAAAATAATCACATTGGCATGAACAAACACAGAAGCCAGAATCAAGCACACACAGTGTACCTTATGTGAATGCAGTGTGGTTGTTGTAATAGTACAATGACAGGACAGAGTCCAAAGTAGATTTCAAAATGTTACACTAGCATGCTGCAGGAATGACACTCTTGCAATAAGTTTGTTTTGCTTTCTTTTATTTTGTTGCAGAAAAAAAAAAAATATATATATATATATATATAAGAGTTTGCAGGTCGAATTCAATGCATATTGTTTATATCCAAATGTTGAACTAGAGAGAGTACACTTACCAGAGAGTGAGGGAAAGTGAACAAAAGCATCAAACCAGTCAATCCTAAAGGAAACCAGCCAATGAATATTCATTGGAAGGACTGATGCTGAAGATGAAGCTCCAATATTTTGACCACTTGATGTGAAGAGCTGGCTCACTGGAAAATACTCTGATGCTGGGGAAGATTGAGGGCAGGAGGAAAAGTCGGTGGCAGAGGATGAGATGGTTGAGTGGCATCACCAACTCAATGGACATGAGTTTGCGGAAACTCTGGGAGACAGTCAAGGACAGAGAAGCTTGGAATGCCGCAGTCCATGGGGTTGAAAAGAGTCAGACATGACTGAGTGACTGAACAACAACTAAAACAATATAAAATAATTGATTTGTCTTAGCAGCTAAAGTGCCCCCACCCAAACCTGTTACATTCAAACCCTTAGACAAGTCTCTCTCCTTTAGTACTGGATCCAGTGACTCACTGCTGACAAATAAAGCACATCAAAAGTCATGAGAAGTCACTCCCAAGATAAGATTATTGTGACTTCCAGCTCTCTTTCTCTTTTTCTCTCTCTCTGCTCTGGCTCTGGGAGAAGCCAGATTCATGTTGTGAGAAGACCTTTGGAGAGGCTCACAGGGCAGGGACTTGATGTTTTCCTTTACCCATCAGTCGGCGTGGACCTGAGAACAGCCAATAGCCTCCTGAGTGAGCTCAGAAACCCATCCTGCCTTAGCTGAGCCTGGGCACGCTGCATCCACTCCCTCCCAACCTGTACTTCAGCCTCCAGAGAGGTCCTGAATCAGAGGCACAGCAAAGGCTACGCTTGGGTTCCTGACACAGCAACTCAGAGAAATAATGAATATTTCTTGTTTTTAGTTACTATGTTCTAGATAATTTATAACGGTGGGTAGATAACTAATACAGCATAATTTTTAGCTAAAATTCTCTAGAAATATTTAGTATTATATCACTTTACATAAAACTATCCAATGTATTGTAAAATTTTGTTTTTTTTTAAATTTTCTTCACACAAAAAATATTTGTCACATGTATATATGACACACACAGATATAGTTTATTTTATATCAATATGCTTTTTCTCTCCATCAAAACCTGAAAACTAAAGCAACTGTTCTTGTGAATGAAAAAAAAAAGTACTATCTTATTGGAGAAAAATTGCTAATCAACTGGTAGTAATAACCATGACTATAGTCATCTGGTTAAGACTTTTGAATTATTTTTCTGAGGAGGATTTTTTCCCAATACTTTCAGTTTCACACTACATAAGGGTGTGAAGATAAAACAATTTCTGAAACTAAAGTATTGACATCTGAATATTAGAGCTTTTAAATGTAAAGGGGGAAAAGTTCTGACTATATGATAAAGCAGTAGTTTGATGTACTTGCAGATTCTAAAGCAGCTTTCTGGTCTAAATTTAGAGAAGCTGGCAGTGGATCAAACGTTAAATGAGAATTTGGGAAAGCAATTGTTTTAGGCACACATATGAGCCAGGAGAGTGCTGGCAAAATTAACCTCCTTGCAAGACTATCAAAAACAGAGAAGGAAGCAAAAAGATTTTTGACATTGAGCTCAGTCATATATAATATGTTACCAACAGGTAACTTCAAGTAAAAATTCTTAAGCAATTCAGTGGTGGTTTCCAGACAAGTCTTCTCTTAAAGAAAAACTTAGATTTCCCCTCATATTCTCTGGGTACTAGTCCTTTCATCTCACTTAATTTTTGACCCCAGACTCAGAAGGGCATACTAATATAAACTAATATAAACTCAGAAGGGCAAACTATATAAACTAATATAATATATTTTATATAAATATAAAATATTATAAAAATATAAAGGGCAAACTAATATAAAAGGGCAAACTAATATTCTCATATCTCTCTGATATGAGAATAAGAAATCAAACAGTTTCTGTATATGGTAATTCCAGTGGTCTAGTGTGGAAATTTGGAGGAGAGCTATTTAGACTGGATTCATTGTTTTCCCTTCCTTACTATTCTTATCCTCTCTCCATAAATACACATTTATGGAAAGTAAACTTTTATGGGAAGCATGAATAAGATGAGAAATGGCCTAGCTTTTCCTTCTTGACTGTTAATTTGGAAATAACAAGTAGACTGATAACTATTAGATTGATGTAATGAGATAAAATACCCAAGAATAGACCTGAAACTTGTCCTTTCACGTAGCAGTGGGAGTGGTGACATTCAATAAACAATAAAGGAAAAATTGCTTAGGTATTGACAGGCAGAATTTTACAGTAGCTTAAAAAAGAAACTCTCCATTCAGTGCTTAATTTTGCAATTTGTCTTTATAATTCACTAGTTCTCTGTTTTGGGAGAAATTTTTAAAATCCCTTTCATAATAGTTATCTCATTTGGGAAATGAAAATACTACTACTAATCCAAATTCTTGTTGAAAATATTTTATCAAGTAGTATTTTAAACTATTTAGAGGAGCGACTGGTCCATACTAAGAGTTCAATCATTTTAAACATTATGTGAGTTAGTAGAATCCATTTCAGACATTATTTCCTATAGATGGACTTACTCTGTTGATTTTGTTATTGCTTATTTTCTAAGCTGTGTCTGACTCTTTTGTGATCTCTTGGACTATAGCCCACCAGACTGCTCTGTTCATATTTCCCAGGCAAGAATACTGGAGTGGGTTGCCATTTCCTTCCCCAGGGGTCTTTCTGACCCAGGGGTCCAACCCAAATCTCCTGAGTTGCAGGCAGATTCTTTACCTCTGAGCCACTAGAGAAGTCCAATAGATGAACCTAAGATACTCTAAAAACAGAAAAGAAAATGCAAAGATGTATGTTTTATCAAGTTGAGCATGGTGGTTAACTGTTGCTGAATGTCAAGGCCATAAATAAGCAGTGGTTTGAAATGTAAATCATGTATGGAAACTCATGCGGGGCTGCGACTGCGGTGCAAAAGCGCGGCGGAGAGGAGCTACCCCACGTCCAAGCTCAGGGGCCACGGTTGCGCTTTGCTGGAGCAGTCCATAAAGAGATACCCCACGTCCAAGGTAAGAGAAACCCAAATAAGACGGTAGGCGCTGAGAGAGGGCATCAGAGGGCAGACTTTATGTGATCAGGAAGTCATAATTATAAGTGTAAAAGCGCATATATTTGGAGCATGTATGTATTATAGCATAATTTTCTATAATTAATGTGCATTATTTATGAATCAGAAAGTCATAATTATAAATGTAGAAGTACATGTACTGGAATTTATAAATTAAAATAAAATGGAAGCTTGGTTGAAATTCCTAATGTTCCCTAAAACTAGCTTATGAGTTTGTGAAAATAAAAATGAGGTAATAATATCAAATGATCCTGCCAAACATTTCCTACTTAGAAACTGAGCTATTTCCTAGAATTCTCACCTTTAAATACTGCCTCTCCTTTATAAAAGTGTTCTTAAATATGTTTATAAAATTCTTTCAATTTATTTAATGCCTATGTTTATTCCTCTAATTTATCCAGTTGTGACAATCTCCAATTGTCTGAATTATTGTTCAATAATAGTTCATAGGTTGGGTTTAAAATTGAATCTTTATCATGGATAAATCATTTAAAAAATCAATAATCTGTTTTTTTTTTTTTAGGTGAAAAAAATATAGCCATAGGGATTTTTGTGGTAATTCATACTAACAGAGAAGATGAGGATGTTAGCCAGCTTTGTTAAAAACTGCAGTATTTTGGAAGCTTTCTTTATATTATTGTTTTCGCATACTCTGTAGCTCCATAGGCATCTCATAAAGCTTTACCTGGACAAAATAGTGAAGGCAAGGTCCACAGCCACAATCTCGACACAGAGCTCCAAAAGGTCAGATATGAGGGAGAAGAAACTAAAAGCCACAATGTTTTGTGCTGAGTGGGAAAATGCAGTTTTTGTTTGTTTATATGTTTCCTAGCTCTGCAAAGCAGCAAGGTTCACTTTAGAATAAAGTGATAAATTGATATGGAGAAACAACATATTAAAACATATCATTGGTTGAATTGTATCTGTAAGATTATTGCTTTATTCATTCACTAAAAATATTTGAATGTCAACTCTACGGTCAAAAAAAGCTCTTGAAAGGGAGTGAATTTCCTTCACTTTTCAGGTCTAGACACAAAAAGTAGTTGATTACAGAATGTTTTTTCATTATGCATCAGAGAGAAGAATAAATAGGTTGGAATGTAGACCATAGTAAAGCTGCTTCTTCAGTAAGAAAGATGCATGAGCCTGATCTTTGAACAGATAAGGGCTTGTTCCCCGGTTCCTGAGAGCAGAGAGGAGAGAGAGGGAAAAAAACAAAAAAAACAAAAAAAACAATGGCAAATGCGTATGAAAGATGTTGCCAGAAACTAGCTTCCCAGTCATTGCAAGAGCACTTGCATGGCTTGAGTCTCAAAGAGCTTGAACCTCAGTGTTCATCTGAGCACCTGGTTGACCAGAGGGCCAACTGGGTTCATACCAAGTCTTGGAAGCTCTGCTTTCAGAAGGGTTCAGCAAGACAAGATGACTTCTTATCCCCATGACAATTCTGAACCATGAAACTGGATATCTAAAAGATTATTTTTTTTAAAGATTTGCAGTTTCCACCTCTACTGTATGAAGTAAATTGTAATTGCTGTGCTTCCATACTCAGCAGTGCCCAACTCTGTGCGATCCAATGGAGTGTAGCCTGCCAGACTTCTCTGTCCATGGAATTTTCCAGGCAAAAATACTGGAGTGGGTTGCTGTGCCTGTCTCCAAAATTAGAATTACTTTCCCCCTTAACTTTAAGTTGAGAGTTTGCACAAGTTGGAGCATTTGATTGTCTGAAGTACATTTTCTGAGCTGTGATTATTGTGAGGATAGTTAAGGGGAGTGTTTCCCCTTAGCCTTTTTGTGAACTGATACGGCATGCTTTAGTGATTCTATTTTTAGTGGTGGTAATTGCTTCTCAGTGTTTCTCCCTCTCCTTCAGTTCATCTGAAAAGAAATATCATGTTGAGTTTCAGTAGCTATATTAGCTAAAGAGTATGGTAGTCACTTTTCGAGAAATACTTGATCTCTGGAATTTACAAAGTTTAAATATCTTTGTGTATATTGAGGTAACATTTTATAAATATCCTTCAATTCTCCTAAGCAGAAGTGACCTTAAAAATAAGGGAAACATTTATTCATTCACTGATAAGCTTTTCATGCCCTGCTATCACACTCTTCTCACTTTAGTAACCCTTTGATATTGGTCTGAAACGATATGTGGATGCTTCTAAACTTACTGATGAAGGGAACACAAAGGTTTCCCTGGTGGCTCAGTGGTAAAGAATCTGTCTGCAATGCAGGAGATGAAGGTTTGATCCCTGGGTCCCGAAGATGCCCTAGGGAAGGAAAAAACAACCTATTTCAATGTTTCTGGCCCCATGTCTTGGATTTCACCTTGAGGTCTAGGGTTAATCATCCTGGCTTGAATGCTCCAGTAACTGTGCTTTTCTAATCTTGGCTTAACCCATTTTGGCTTCTTGTTTCAGTGGCTGGCCAGAAACACTGACTATTGGAAGCCTCCTAGGCAGGCATTACCTATCAGATCCAATGCAATCATATCCTACCTTTCCCAAGTTCTGGAATGTTGCCTCCCCAATATAAAGGACTTTTTTTTCTCAATACTCCATTTTAACTGAGACATCCCTTGTTGTGAGGAAAATCAGATTTTCCAAGGTTCTATTCACCCATGTCCCTAATTGAGATAGAGTTCCTAGTTAAGGTGCTAATTATGGAATCCAGGATCAGAGATCTGGGGAGTCCTGATGGACTTCAGGGTTCCCCCAGTAAGAGACCTAGAGATGCTAAATTACTTATTCCCAGTCATATAACATTATGGCTACAAGTATGTTTAAAAAAATAGGACCTGTGAGTTCATTCTAACTTGATTTTTTTAGAATTATTCCCCTGAAGTAAAATGTTCATTTACTTTGATAGTCACAGGCAGTTTCCAAAGTGGTGATTATAAATGAAGACATGTAGAAATTTCCTATGGGGAAATTTTTCAGTGGAGTCTTCATTCTGCCCTCCAATCATGTGAGTGAACAGCAGTCTGCTTCATTGATTCACATGCTCCTAAGTACGTGTGACATGGCTCAGCCCTAAGCAACACAGTAAAGTCAACAGAGGTTGTTGTTTCTATCTTGTCACTTTTGGGTGCTCAGTATCTTTGTCCTCTAGTCATTCCTTTTAATAAAACTACTATCAGGCAAAGGTCTGATCTCAATTATGAATATCTTTAAACAGGAAATAAAGCACCATCTGACTGCTGTCAGATAGAAGCAGATAAAATAGGCTATTAACAGGATCATATGTTATCCTGTTGAACATAAACAATATCACAGACTACCAATGTTAAACAAAGCCACTAAGTGCTAATTATAATCAAGACACAAAGACCACTCTGTAATTATATTTGATCCCACACTCAAGCAAAAGTGACCAAATTGATCCCTCTACTGGCTAACATGAGAAACTGCTCCTTCTTGACCAATCAAAGTTTTGTTGTTCAGTTGCTCAGCCATGTCAGACTCTTTGTGAACTCTTGGACCACAGCACGCCAGTCTTCCCCATCCTTCACTGTCTCCTGGAGTTTGCTTGAACTAAAGTCCATTAAGTCGGGGATGCCATCCAATGATCTCATCCTCTGTTGCCCACTTCTCCTCCTACCCTCAGTGTTTCCCAACTTCAGGGTTTTTTTCCAATGAGTTGGCTCTTTGCATCAGATGACCAAAGTATTGGAGGTTCAGCTTCAGCATCAGTCTTTCCAATGAATTAATATTTTCAAAATCATGTATGTAATTGCTTCCATTTTCTGACAGCATCAAATACGTTAAAACTATATTTCACATAGACTATTTGAGACTAAATAGTCAAATTATCCCATCACAAGCTCAATTCTTATAACAAGTCATTCTTTACATCTGAGATGCCCCAGAGTCCCCTGAAATGTGGGTTCCCCTTCAATGGAGAGTCAATAAGCTCAACTTTATTCAGATAAAGGTGTGATCAAGGTGTCATGAGAAGAGGGAAATGGCAATCTTATAGTGAAAATATAAAAGTTACACTTGTAAGGGTTATTTCAATTTAAAACCATAATTTTGCAATGAACTTTGCTTTTTCAGCCTGAGAGAAGATACTCATTCATCATAGAATAAAAGGAAGTATTTTGAGAAAACAGTTTATCCAATATCTCTGAAATGAATCATACTACGTGTTATCCTAGACTACCTACCAATTACTTTGGAGTTCTGTTGTGTGAGAACGCTGCACAACCCTTAACTTTGCATACACCATATGCAGAACAGGCTAGATCTCCAGCAAGCACATATTGTCAATAACAGTGGTTTATTTGACCATTCACAAAACAGTTACCAAGTTTCTGTTAAGCATGAGGTATTTGTAGCAGGTGGGATTCTACAGTAAAAGGGGTTAAGAAGGGACATTTTTAGAGAGAAACGTGTAAAAAATCAGCAAAGGAAATAAGATTAGACAAACAAACAAACAAACAAGTTGAACTATGTTACAGAGTGGCAAAGTTTTGGCCAAAAGTTTTGGCCAATTAGTAGGTAGCTCTTAAACAAATATTGCCCATTAAAATGTTCTGCATTGCCCCAAAATGTTCGTCCTTTATATTTCACTTCTCCCATCTACTGGATACCAGATGCTCTGATGTCACCTCAGACTAGGTGTCAGAAGTTGTACCTTAAAGGACATGACAATTAGATGCACATGCTGTGTCTCTAAGTCATATCTGATGCTTTGTGACCCCATGGACTATATAGCCTGCCAGGCTCCTCTGTCCGAGAGGATTCTCAAAGCAAGAATACTTGAGTGGGTTGCAATTTCCTTCTCCAGAGGATCTTCCCAAATCAGGATTTAAACCAAGCCTCCTGCATTGCCGGTGGATTCTTTACCACTGAGCCATCAGAGAAGCCCTAACAAGTAACAAGAAATACCAAAAACATGCTAATAAATTCACATCAAAGTAAATTTTAAAATCGCATTTGTTTTACTTATTTATTCAATAAGGATTTGAGGCGGTCCTCCGTATCCACAGGTTTGCACATCCCCAGGTATGTGCCGACTCGACTAGGCCTTTTGATAGAAGAGATTTGAGCATCCACAAATGTTGGTATCTGTGAGGAATCCTAGACTCACTTCCCTGAGAGGACTGAGAGAGTGTACTTACATTGTAGGGATTTCTTCACCTCTCTCTGCAGGGCTGCCACAGCCTGATAGCTAGCTGTTGGTTCTCCACTCACTTTTATTTATTTCAAGACAGCCTTTGTTGATTTGTTAATTCCTTTCTTTGTCACTCTTAATCCCACTGTGATTAAGCATCTCTCAAATTCATGGGCAATTTTCATTCTGTTTCGTTGCTTCAGAATTAAATTGTCCACGGTGTTAAAATCCGTGACACAAGTAATCAAAAGTAAGAGAATAGAGAATCCTCGGATGTCACCAACAAGAAAATAGACAATAGACAAGTAAAATCTGTGACAGGATTTTAACATTTACAAAGCACTGGGAAACTACATGTCAGAATTTGCATAAGTATCTCAAAGTCTGTCATGGGCTTTTTCTTGAAGATGGTGTTGTTTATTCACAGTATTATGGCAAAGATGATATTTTAGTCTCTTCTTTAAAACTCAAAAAAAAAAAAACCCAACTATTATAATCAAACACAAAGGCTCACACATGACTATTCACATAAACACATACTAACACACACACTCACCTAAGATATTGTGTCCAAAGGTGGGAATATGGCTGTAAGCAAATTGTTTAGGGAGGATATAAAGAAGATGAAAATGTATGTTAGAGTCCAGCAGTCCAAGAGAGAAGAGAAACAGGAAGGGAAGCTGAGATGATAGAGATGTATTTATTTAACCCTAACTGGGATCCTAACATTGCACATGTGTGCATGAATGTTCAGTCTCTCAATCATGTCTGACTCTTTGCAACCCTGTGGACTCTAGGCCACCTGGCTCCTCTGTCCATGGGATTCTCCAAGCAAGAATACTGGAGTGGGTTGCCCTGCCCTCCTCCAGAGGATCTTCCCAAACTAGGGCTTGAACTTGGTCTCCTGCATTACAGGTAGAGTCTTTATGTCTGAGCCACCAGGGACATGAATTTGAGCAAACTCTGGGAGATAGCGAAGGACAGAGAAGCCTGGCATGCTGCAGTTCATGGGGTTACAAAGTCAGACATGACTTAGGAAACAACAAAAACAGAGAGAAAGATGAGTACTAGAAATATTAAATAACACAGCCAGGATACCACAAAATCAGATTGCCTGACTCCAAGAATGCATTTTCTCCACTGATATGTTTGATGTAAAGCCTACAACATGGTTATATGCTACATAACTAAGCTTCTATCTTAAATTTTCAGCTTTGAAATCTATTAAAAGATGTATGTGTAGGCCCTCACCACTACATCAGCTCAAATTCATCTTGTTATCTTTCGCTGAGAGCCTCTTAATCCTAAAATTTTGGCTATGCCCCTGTCTTATTTGCATTGATTCACTCTCCATCATAATTTTCTTCACATTTATGGAATTAGATGCCTCTTAAATATAGCTTCAAATTCTTTGAAAATTCTCAATCTGATTGGCTGGTTGTCTAGTATGTGTTTTACAAGTAAATCAGGTTTGATGTGGCCAAGTTTGTGCTTCAACCAAACTAAATTTTCTCAGTGACTGCTCTTGTTTTAGTTATAACATCACCAATCTTCCAGAGGAAGATTTGGGTCCTTCTCTATCTTGAGTTTTTCTGTCCTTTTCCTTTTTTAGGCAATTACTTGGTACTTTTGCATTTAAAATACCAGTTATGTTTTCCCTTTGTTTCCATTCCTATAAACATCATTAAGGTTAATTTGTTATTGCGTGTTAACAAGACTACTGAAATAAGTCCATCTTTTTCTAGTCACTATCCAATTCATTCTGCTCAAAAATGGCCAGATCAATGTCTGCATACATGATATATAAGTAGAATATTCCTGTTCAAAAGCTAGCTGAGATTCTTTATTGCCTGAGATGATTCCAAATCTTCTGTTTTGGGCCTAATGGCCTTCCAGTATTACTCATGGGATTCCTTCATCCCAGAATGCATTGCTGCCTCCATTACCAATGGATGCTTCCCATTTGTCCAGATGCAGTTGGAACCTCATCTCCTCCTTGTCTCACACAGTCAAGAATGATATTTTTAATTCTGCTCCAATACTGAACTTCATTTATACCTTTCTCAAATCTTTATCAAATACTTCCTTTGGGAATGAATGTTGGCTTTGACTCTGCTCCAAACTAAAGGACAGGGCTGATACCATTCTTGATGCTTGCTTGGTCAATGCCTGTCAAATGGATTTCTCCTACATCTGGCTATTAACATTAATTGCTGGGTTCACTAGAAACAGAGCCTAGAATTGTGATATACTGAGGGAGTACTTTCAGATAAAAGAGTAAGATCAAGGTAGGGGAGATGATACTAAATGTTGACATTGTCTCAATTGAAGATTAGATGTCACCTGATTTCATAGGGAGATTCCCTGGTAGCTCAGATGGTAAAGCTTCTGGCTGCAATGTGGGAGACATAGGTTTGATCCCTGGGTCTGGAAGATTGCCTGGAGAAGGAACTGACAACCTACCCCAGTATTCTTGCCTGGAAAATATTATAAATGCAGAAGCCTGGCAGGCTGCAGTCAATGGAGTCACATGAGTGAACTCCAATACTTTGGCCACCTGATGCGAAGAACTGACTCCTTGGAAAAGACCCTGATGCTGGGAAAGATTGAAGGCAGGGGGAAAAGGGGATGGCACAGGATAAGATGGCTGGATGGCATCACAAACCCAATGGACTTGAGTTTGAGTAAACTCCAGGAGCTGGTGATGGGCAGGGAGGCCTGGTGTGCTGTAGTACATGGGGTCACAAAGAGTCGGACACAGCTGAGTGACTGAACTGAGCTGATTTCGTAGGGATCCTAGGAGTACAAACAACACCACAGAGTTCTTCCCACCTATGGCAGGGAAGATGGACTTTGATAACCTCTTTGAATTCACCATTGTGCTGAAGCACCTTCCCACTCTTGGAGGCAGAAATATGTGATCTCCTGGGTAAGGCAATTCCTATTGGAATGTAAGGAATCCCCAGAGAAAATGGCAGCTGAGTCATTAGCATCAGCTAGTGTGTGTGTGTGTGTGTGTGTGTGTGTGTGTGTGAACCTGATCAGGTTATCAGCCACAGTATCAACAACAATATATCTGTTGTACCATTCTTATTAGACCTCTCTTCTCATTATTTCAACTTGTTTCTTTTATTAAGTTGGTTCACACAGACACTGTTTCTTCAGGATTTTAATCATAATTTCTAAGAAAATTTATAGGAATCAAGTTCATGACATGAAATAAATTTCTTGCTGCAACACTTGATTTTGAATTTTTAAATAATATTCATCACCCGTCTTCCACGTCCTAGGTCCCCTTCCTTTTAGTTGGCATTTTTCTGATCTTCTAGCATGAAGAACCCAAGATGCTAAAATGGGAGTCATAGGTTTAAACTTAATGGAAATATTACTGTGCCCCCTGATAGAAGTGTTTCCTATGACAACCGAGACCTTACAGAACCTAACATTAGTGGAATCAGTTCAGTTGAGTTCAGTCGCTCAGTCGTGTCCGACTCTCTGCGACCCCATTAATCGCAGCACGCCAGGCCTCCCTGTCCATCAACAACTCCCAGAGTCCACTCAAATTCATGCCCATCGAGTCGGTGATGCCATCCAGCCATCTCATCTTCTGTTGTCCCCTTCTCCTCCTGCCTCTAGTCCCTCAAGCATCAGGGTCTTTTCCAATGAGTCAGCTCTTCCTATGAGGTGGCCAAACGACTGGAGATTCAGTTTCAGCATCAGTCCTTCCAGTGAAGACCCAGGACTGATCTCCTTTAGGATGGACTGGTTGGATCTCCTTGCAGTCCAAGGGACTCTCAAGAGTCTTCTCCAACACCATAGTTCAAAAGCATCAATTCTTTGATGCTCAGCTTTCTTCACAGTCCAGCTCTCATATCCATACATGACCACTGGAAAAACCATAGCCTTGACCAGACAGACCTTTGTTGGCAAAGTAATGTCTCTGTTTTTTAATATGCTATCTAGGTTGGTCATAAATTTCCTTCCAAGGAGTAAGCGCCTTTTATTTTCATGGCTGCAATCACCTTCTGCAGTGATTTTGGAACCCCAAAAAATAAAGTCTGACACTGTTTCCACTGTCTCCCCATCTATTTCCCATGAGGTGATGGGACCAGATGCCATGATCTTAGTTTTCTGAATGTTGAGCTTTAAGCCAACTTTTTCACTCTCCTCTTTCACTTTCATCAAGAGACTTTTTAGTTCCTCTTCACTTTCTGCCATAATGGTGGTGTCATCTGCATATCTGAGGTTATTGATATTTCTCCTGGCAATCTTAATTCCAGCTTGTGCTTCTTCCAGCCCAGCGTTTCTCATGATGTACTCTGCATAGAAGTTAAATAAGCAGGGTGACAATATGCAGCCTTGACGGACTCCTTTTCCTATTTGACACCAGTCTGTAGTTCCATGTCCAGTTCTAACTGTTGCTTCCTGACCTGCACATAGGTTTCTCAAGAGGCAGGTCAGGTGGTCTGGTATTCCCATCTCTTTCAGAATTTTCCACAGGTTATTGTGATCCACACAGCCGAAGGCTATGGCGCAGTCAATAAAGCAGAAATAGATGTTTTTCTGGAACTCTCTTGCTTTTTTGATGATACAGCGGATATTGGCAAGTTGATCTCTGGTTCCTCTGCCTTTTGTAAAACCAGCTTGAACATCTGGAAGTTCTCAGTTCATGTATTGCTGAAGCCTGGCTTGGAGAATTTTGAGCATTACTTTACTAGTGTGTGAGATGAGTGCAATTGTGCGGTAGTTTCACCATTCTTTGGGGTTACCTTTCTTAGGGATTGGAATGAAAATGGACCTTTTCCAGTCCTGTGGCCACTGCTGAGTGTTCCAAATTTGCTGGTATTTTGAGTGCAGCACTTTCACAGCATCATCTTTCAGGATTTGAAATAGCTCAACTGGAATTCCATCACATCCACTAGCTTTGTTCGTAGTGATGCTTTCTAAGGCCCACTTGACTTCACATTCCAGGATGTCTGGCTCTAGGTTAGTGATCACACCATTGTGATTATCTGGGTCATGAAAATCTTTTTGTACAGTTCTTATGTGTATTCTTGCCACCTCTTCTTAATATCATCTGCTTCTGTTAGGTCCATACCATTTCTGTCCTTTATTGAGCCCATTTTTGCATGAAATGTTCCCTTGGTATCTCTAATTTTCTTGAAGAGATCTCTAGTCTTTCCCATTTTGTTGTTTTCCTCTATTGCTTTGCATTGATCACTGAGAAAGGCTTTCTTATCTCTCCTAGCTATTTTTCAGAACTCTGCATTCAAACGGTAATATCTTTCCTTTTCTCCTTTGCTTTTAGCTTCTCTTCTTTTCACAGCTATTCCTAAGGCCTCCTCAGACAACCATTTTGCCTTTTTGCATTTCTTTTCCATGGGGATGTTCTTCATCCCTGTCTCCTGTACAATGTCATGAACCTCCGTCCATAGTTCATCAGGCTCTCTGTCTATCAGATCTAGTCCCTTAAATCTATTTCTCACTTCCATGTATAGTCATAAGGGATTTGATTTAGGTCATACCTGAATGGTCTAGTGGTTATCCCTACTCTCTTCAGTTTAAGTCTGAATTTGGCAATAAGGAGTTCATGATCTGAGCCACAGTCAGCTCCTGGTCTTGTTTTTGCTGACTGTATAGAGCTTCTCCATCTTTGCCTGCAAAGAATATAATCAATCTGATTTTGGTGTTGGCAATCTGGTGATGCCCATGTGTAGAGTCTTCTCTTGTGTTGTTGGAAGAGGGGGGTTTTTGCCATGACCAGTGTGTTCTCTTGGCAAAACTCTATTAACATTTGCCCTGCTTCATTCTGTACTCCAAGACCAAACTTGCCTGTTACTCCAGGTGTTTCTTGACTTCCTACATTTGCATTCCAGTCCCCTATAATTGACATCTTTTTGGGGTGTTAGTTCTAAAAGGTCTTGTAGGTCTTCATAGAACCATTCAACTTTGGCTTCTTCAGCATTACTGGTTGGGGCATAGGCTTGGATTACCGTGATATTGAATGGCTTGCCTTGGAAATGAACAGAGATCATTCTGTCGTTTTTGAGATTGTATCCAAGTACTGCATTTTGGACTCTTTTGTTGACTATGACGGCTACTCCATTTCTTCTAAGGGATTCCTGCCCATAGTAGTAGATATAATGGTCATCTGAGTTAAATTCACCCATTCCAGTCCATTTTAGTTCACTGATTCCTAGAATGTTAACATTCAGTCTTGCCATCTCCTGTTGGACCACAGTCAGTTTGCCTTGATTCATAGACCTAACATTCCAGGTTCCTATGCAGTATTGTTCTTTACAGAATCAAACCTTGCTTCTATCACCAGTCCCATCCACAACTGGGTATGGTTTTTGCTTTGGCTCCATCCCTTCATTTGTTCTGGAGTTATTTCTCCACTGATCTCCAGTAGCATATTTGGCACCTACGACCTGGGGAGTTTCTCTTTCAGTATCCTATCATTTTGCGTTCTCATACTGTTCATGGGATTCTCAAGGCAAGAATACTGAAGTGGTTTGCCATTCCCTTCTCCAGTGGACAAGATTCTGTCAGTCCTCTCCACCATGACCCGACTGTCTTGGGTTGCCCCACACGTTGTGGCTTAGTTTCATTGAGTTAGACACGACTATGGTCCTGTGATTAGATTGGCTAGTTTTCTGTGATTATGGTTTTAGTGTTTCTGCCCTCTGATGCCCTCTTGCAACATCTACTATCTTACTTGGTTTTCTCTTGCCTTGGACGTGGGGTATCTCTTCACGGCTGCTTCAGCAAAGCGCAGTCGCTGCTCCTTACCTTGGACAAGGGGTATCCTCTCACAGCCGCCCCTCCTGACCTTGAATGTGGAGTAGCTCCTCTTGGCCCTCCTGCGCCCGACAGCAGCCACTCCTAGGAATCACTTAATACTTCAAGTTGGAGAAGGAAATGACAACCCACTCCAGTAGTCTTGCCTGGAAAATTCCATGGACAGAGAAACCTGACTACAGTCCATGGGGTTGCAAAGAGTTCGACATGATTGAGTGACTAACACAACACAATACTTCAAGTAAACCATTGGTTGCTGATGAATCAAACACTTCCACTCCTATCCCTTGATTTCCAGGGCTATGTATTTCTAATTCTTGGAGAAATTACATGATGCAGTGATCAATTAATTCTAAGGCACTATCTTCAAGTAAGCATCACAAAAGTGTCCTCAGCGTATAGTTCCACTTTTATGTAAGGCTAGAAGTTTGCAGATCATCTCCAGTATCCCTTCAGGAGCTTGAGCCAAATGCAATCATCTTTGACTTTTGAATTTCTCTTACATACTCCACATATTCCATCATCACATTCTTTTGGTTTTTCATTCAAAATATATTCAGAGTGTGATTACTTCTCACTGGCCCCATTGCTAACAGCATAATCCAAACCACAATAATCCTTCACTTCTGAGCCATCAAAGTGGGTCCTCTATATTGTATCCTTGTCCCAACACACAACTGTATATGTGATAGCATGTTTGATCCTTTCTAAAACAAGACGATCCATAGCACTTTCCTGCCCACACCCTGACAATGGCTTTCCTTCTTACTCAGAGTAAAATCCAAAATTTCTTGCAAATATCTACAGGGCAGACTTTGTAATCAAACAAATTACATTACAATCACAGATACACATCTCTCTCTCTCTCTTTTTTTTTTTTTTTGCCTGTGTTAAATAGACAAACACACAGACTTGTTTGTGTCTCAGTTATCCTGTGAGAGAATCATATGAGTTGGTATTTGATAATATAATTGTAGCAGTGCCTGGCACTGGAGTACTACTACATAAAGATTAGTTAATATACTCGTTGCTTCTGTTCTTGTTATAGCTGCTGTATATCTTGATTAAAAAAAAAACATTATTTAAACAAAAATGTTTTTACGTCATAGAGTTTTCAAGAACATGGTATTTAATTGTTATTTTGTATTTCACCTGATAACATGCCATTTTCACTTATTTCATCTATTCATAGTTATTTGCTCCAATCTAGGTATAACAGCAGTAGCTTGGTGTCACTTCATTGAAACATAAGTTTATCTGAGGCAGGGTGTAATAACATAAAGCAAGTTACATATGCATAATATATTTGATTGAATATGTCTATTATTCTGTCTGACAATCCCACCAAAGGATATACTTTTTCTCCTTGACTTCATGTTTATATACTCAGTGCTGTAGTAAAAATTTTCCAGTGAGAGACTTCTGTAATATGGGGAACACTATGAACAAAATCATATCCGTTTCTTTTTTCATGTAATATGCTGGACTTAAGGCGATATAGGGTCCAAGTAGAGGTTAAATTTTAGTTCTTTCTATATAAATTTTACACTCGCCAAGGGTGCAATGTGCTAGAAATAGTGCTGCTGTCCACTCACTTCCCAGGTACCAGTAGTCGTGATTAAAAAGTAAATTACATGAACTTCACAAGACATCAGAGACTAATATCTATAAAGGATATCAATAGCATTTGTTCCACTTACAAAGTAACAAAAAAAGTGAATATTTTCCAGAATGAAACATTCAGTAAATCATGGTAAAATGGTTATATATTTATTTTTAAACCTTAAAATACATTGTACTTTTAAATAATTGTATTTATTTTAATGACTACCTAATTCCCCTAATATCAGAGAAAATTAAGTTAAATTAAATTAATTTCTACCTCATCACCACCTTCCTATCAATGCCAATATTTTTTACCTCTTTGTTATTTGCTCAGTGACAAAAGTTCATTGTGTTAAGTGATGTAGGCATTAACTACTGAGATAAGAATTTTAAAAATCCTCTCTGATATTCAGAATATCAAGATATAATACAGATGTCCTTCTTTGTTAACCTTATAATTTTATCAAATTTTATTAATATTCACATTACACCTAAATTAAAATGAGAAAAATAGTTCTTCTATCTTTGAAAGGGCATTTTGCTACATTAGTATTCAGTGCAATATTTTCTTAGAGCTATTATATATATTTACATGCATAAATTATTTATTCCCTTGAAAACTAAGGGATAAAGCCAAAAAGAAGATAAATTGTTTACATTCTCTCTAATATAGGACTTTCTTCTGAACCTAGGAAAAAGGAATGTCATAGAGTGGGTCAAACAAGAAGAGAGATTTCTTTTTCATAAAATAATTTGTAAATAAGATTAATAAGTTGCAAGAGAACAGTCCCTGGAGATTCAGTCTTTTTCTATTCTTGTTCTTTTCGGTCTTACATGCTGAATATCTGTAACTAGAGCTGAAAAGTTGAGTTGGGAAATTTACTCATAAAAAAAATGGTTTAGGTCTCCACCAAGCCCTCTCATCCACTTGTACTCAACATCCAGTCACACACACACACACACACACACATACAATTTTATCTAAACTTTCTAAAACTTGGTTTCTGAGAAACCATGTTTCAGAGGAATTTCTTTTGTTTCCCCTTTTTCTTTTCATTTTTTAAAAATTATGAAAGTATAATAACACATTTACAGGAGATTTGGAAAATACAGAACAAGATTACATATAGTTCCACTATATTCAAAGTATCACATTTCTATCAACATACATATGGTAGATTTTTTTTTAATTTACTTTCATAAGGAGATGAAAATAATTGATTGATCCGTACACACGTTAAAAGATTGAGTCCCTACTCCCATCAGACTGAGAGAAACATTACTATTTCATTATGCCCTACTTCTACTCTTTGAGGAGAAGATAGATTTTTTTAGGAGTGTCTATTGACTGAACTCTATGGTCTGTGAAGAGTAAATCTTTTCCTGCTCAGTAGTTCTGATGTGAAAAATGGAATTAAAGTAAAGGGAATGGTGAAAAGAACAAGAAAAATGAGGACAACTTTAATTTGGAAGCAAAATAATATGAAACTTAAAATAATCTATCAGTTATTGTTGTTCTACGCTATTTCTGGCATGCATAACTGAATATCTTCTACCTGATTGTTTTTTTCTCTTTGGAAATTCATTCATTCAGCATCTTTGTTTCTTTTACGTATTAGGCATTAGTTTCAAACTTTAATTGACATTGATATATGTTCCCTGCATGTGTTTTTATAACATAATTTAAAAGTCTATTTTTAGGGGATAAAGAACAGTATAATAGCTCTGTGTGCATGCATGTGAGTGTGTGTATGTGTGCGTTTAGTCACTCAGTCATGTCTGACTATTTGCGACCCCATGAACCCCCAGGCTCCTCTGTCCATCGAATTTTCTTGGCAAGAATATTGCTCTGAAGACATCTTAAACATCAAGAGGCTCTTGGAAAATGAATTTGTTGATGAAAGTGAAGAGATGGAGCTTAAAGTCAATAAACTGGGTAAGACTTTTAAAACTAATTAATTGAAGTCTCAAAAGTGGTATAAAATTAAATTTAAAAAATCTGTGATTAATAGGCCAAATTTTTGTTTCAATTTTTATATTTTAATGATGCTAAATTAAAGACAGAAAGAAATTGTTAGAATATATATAGATGTGTTATAGCCAAGGGTATTAGTGCACATCACAACTTTAAAACAGGGCAGAGAGCTAAGGAAATTGCTTGCTCTGTAACCTAAATTAACCTAAGTTAAGAGAACCTTATAACGAGTGTGGATTCTTATATCACCTTAGTAATTTCTTGGCAATTTTCCCAGATTATGTTTCATATGCATGATTCGTTTCACTTTGCTCATTATTTTCATTATATAAATTATTTTAAGCTATTAATTTTCTATTATGCACATGAATATGGTTCACTAAGTATGCTGAAGTCTCAATATATTATCTACTTTCTGAGAAAAATATAACATGCCACTGACTTTGCAAGGAGTGTTTAGGTATTAATGCCTTATGGACCCACATTCTAAGTGATTGTAACATCTACAGCCTTGAACTCAATCTCCATGATGTGTGTTGTGTGTTCAGTTGTGTCCGACTCTTTGTGACCCCATGAACTGTAGCCCTCCAAATTCCTCTGTCTATGGTATTTTCCAGGCAAGAATACTGGAGTGGTTTGCCATTTCCTTCTCTGAAAGTGAAAGTGAAAGTGAAGTCGTGTCCAACTCTTTGCGACCCCATGGACTGACTATAGCCTACCAGGCTCCTCCATCCATGGGATTTTCCAGGCAAGAGTACTGGAGTGCGTTGCCATTTCCTTCTCCAGGAGATCTTCCCGATCCAGGGATTGAACCCCAGTCTCCCGTGTTGTAGGCAGATGCTTTACTGTCTGAGCCACCAGGAAGTTATTTCCTTCTCTAAATATCCATAATGAGACTCAATCACATGTGTAGTCTTACCCTATAATGAGCCTGTTCACATAGTCAGTGCCTAAGGCAATTGGATCCTTGCTGTTTTTCCCCAGCATGCCTTCCGTGTTTTCCATCCTTCTTGATATTATCTCTATCTTCCATTCTCAACAATTTTTGACTCAGAGGATATATAGAGAGAGGATATATATATATATACACTGTGCTGTGCTTAGTCACTCAGTCGTGTCTGACTCACTGTGACCCCGGGGACTGTAGCCCGCTAGGCTCCTCTGTCCATGGGGATTCTCCAGCAAGATACTGGAGTGGGTTGCCATGCCCTAAACTAGGGGATTTTCTCTAACCCAAGGATCAAACCCAGGTCTCCCGCATTGCAGGCAGATTCCTTACCATCTGAGTCACCAGGGAAGCCCAAGAATATTGGAGTGGGTAGCCTAACCCTTCTGCAGGGGATCTTTCTGACCCAGGAATCCAACTGCCGTCTCCTGCATTGCAGGTGGATCTTTACCAGCTAAGCTACCAAGGAAGTCCATATCTTAAAAATCATTGTGAATCCCCCAAAATCTTTATTTATATAGGATGAATCTATTAGCACCATGTTTAAAATTAAACTGAAATAATACTTTGAGTATTTCTTTTAAGCATAGGTATAATAAATCTATTAAATTTTAATAAAACATACATTTATCAAAATAACTATGTTTTCAAATATAACTAGCAGAGGAGATTACTTTGCATTTTTGCAAGCCTCTTTAAAGTCTAATTCAACTGAAGACAGATACTTGCTAATATCACTTGCATTCAAGTTGTAATATATTGTTTTGGAGAAAGCATATAATGAAAAGGAGGCATTACACAGAGAAATATTAGAGAAGGAGGAATAATTTAACTTTTTCAGATAATTGTGAATATTCATCTTTGATACTACATCAAAAGATTACAACTTGAAATATAAAATATGAAACAATATGATTTTTAAACTCTATTTTATTAAAAATCCATTGGTTTCTTTTATACCTTAAATGTGCTTTTTGCCCACACATGATTTTGTGCTGTCATGCATTATTCATTAGGAAAATCTGGGTTCATTAAATTATAAACAGCCTGAAAATGTTATTATATGCCTTTTTAAATATATAAAAGACTCATATTCATTAATATTATCATCAATATTATCAAAATTATCTTTAAGTGTCAAAGTCATGGGGACACATACAAGCCTTCTAAAATATGAATTTTTGTTTCAAAATTTTACTTTAATTGCACGAGTGTTAATTTTCTTTGAAATGACAGTGAGCATTCAACTTTGAGGAGACTTTGAAATCAATTTTTTACCTCTTTTCTTCTCTGTTTTCACTCTTAAGGTAACATCATCATTTAAAACAGCCCCACCATTTTAAAGACAATCTATATGTAGAAAACTTTTATACCCACATTTACCTTTTGCTTTTTTAGTTTGGTCATTTCGAAATTCAGTTTTGTTCTGTTTTAATTTTAACTGTGTGGTAGTGAAAGATACAGTGATGATGATCACATTGTGGTGTCCCTCCCCTGATCTGTGCTATATCACACACTGTTTTACCCACTAGTCATTTAGTACCATCATGGTAAAGGTCAACACCATGAGAACATATCAGAGTTTAGCATTGTTATGAAAGCAATTCTTACTTTGCAAACTCCCTGGAAGTATTTTGGGGATCATACTGAGGTCCACAGCACACACTAACAAGGACCTCTGGCTTATATGGATACCATTTTTTTCTGCCTAAGATTTTACTTGCACTTCATCTTTTCCATTCCAAATTTTTTTCATCCTCAAATGTTAAGATAATTTTAAATCCAACTTCCACTATATTTCTAGAACCTTCAAGTTCATAGTGATGTCCTTTTTGTATCTAAATATGTTAACTTTTACACTGTTCTCTGGAAACAAGAAAATGAAATGAAAAGATATGTTCTCTACCCTGGTGATATCATGTTCTATTGTGGGATATGTTATTTGTTGTTTTTCAGTAACTAAGTCATGCCCCACTCTTTGTGACAACATGAACTGCAGCACATCAGTCTTCCCCGTCATTCACTGTCTCCTGGAATTTACTCAAAATCATGTCCATTGAGTCAGTGATGCCATCCAACTATCTCATCTTCTGTCTCCCCCTTGTTCTCCTGTCTTCGATCTTTCCTAGCATCAGAGTCTTTTCCAATGTTTCAACTTTTGGCATCAGGTGGCCAAAGTATTTGAGCTTCAGCTTTAGCACACCAGTCCTTCCAATAAATGTGTAGGGTTGACTTTCCTGGAAGTTCAGTGGTTGAGACTCCATGTTTCTGCAGCAGGGGGCACACATGCAGTCCCTGGTTAGGGAACTAAGATCCCACAGGCTGCATAGTGTGGTCAAGTATTTAAAATGGATAACCAACAAGGACTTATTGTATAGCAAGAGAAACTCTGTTTAGTATTATGTGGCAGCCTGGATGGGACTGGAGTTTGGGGAAGAGTGGATATATGTACATACATGGCTGAGTCTCTTTGCTGTCCGCCTGAAACTATCACAAATACAGCATAGTTAATTGGTTATACTCAAATGAAAAGTAAAAAAATACTTTGAAGATATACCTTTAAAAACGTGATTTGTACAGATGTAGATAAGCAAGCCACACTAATGGATCATGGAGACATGATTTGAAAGATGACAATCTTACAGCCACAAATTACCATGCAAGATAAATAATGTTCCTAACAGGTGGAAATGTGGTGTGGAGAAAGGGGTCCATGCAACTTAAGGAGAACATCCAAAGCTATAGAGGACAACATGCCAGTAATAATTTTAATGGGTTTAGCACAAGATGTAAGGGATAAGGAACAATGGCTAATGAAACAGCTTTTTGAAATGAATTAAAGTCACTAACAAAAAAGATCTTTACAACCCAGATAATCATGATGGTGTGACCGCTCACCTAGAGCTAGACATCCTGGAAAGTGAAGTCAAGTGGGCCTTAGGAAGCATCACTATGAACAAAGCTAGTGGAGGTGATGAAATTCCAGTTGAGCTATTTCAAATTCTAAAAGATGATGCTGTAAAGGTGCTTCACTCAATATGCCAGCAAATTTGGAAAACTCAGCAGTGGCCACAGGACTGGAAAATGTCAGTTTTCATTCCAATCCCTAAGAAAGGCAATGCCACAGAATGCTCAAACTACAACACAATTGCACTCATCTTATATGCTAGCAAAGTAATGTTCAAAATTATCCAAGTCAAGCTTCAATAGTATATGAACCATGAACTTCCAGATGTTCAAGATGGATTTAGAAAAGGCAGAGGAACCAGAGATCAAATTGTCAACATCTGCTGGATCATCAAAAAGCAAGAGAGTTCCAGAAAAACAACTACTTCTGCTTTATTGACTATGCCAAAGCCTTTGACTATGTGGATCACAACAAACTGTGGAAAATTCTTAAAGAGATGGGAATTCCAGAACACCTGACCTGCCTCCTGAGAAATCTGTATGCAGGTCAAGAAGCAACAGTTAGAACTGGACATGGAACTACAGACTGGTTCCAAATCGGGAAAGGAGTATGTCAAGGCTGTATATTGTCACCCTGCTTATTTAACTTATATGCAGAGTACATCATGAGACATGCTGGACTGGATGAAGCACAACCTGGAATTAAGATTGCAAGGAGAAATATCAATAACCTCAGATATGCAGATGACACCACCCTTATGGCAGAAAGCAAAGAACTAAAGAGCCTCTTGATGAAAGTGAAAGAGGAAAGTAAAAAAGTTGGCCTAAAACTCAACATTCAGAAAACTAATATCATGGCATCTGGCCCCATCACTTCATGGCAAATAGATGGGGAAGAGTGGAAACAGTGACAGACTTAATTTTGGGGGGCTCCAAAATCACTGCAGATGGTGAATGAAGCTATGAAATTAGAAAATGCTTGCTACTTGGAAGAAAAGTTATGACCAACCTAGACAGCTCATTATAAAGCAGAGACATTATTTTGCTAACAAAGGTCTGTTCTAGACAAAGCTATGGTTTTTCCAGTTGTCATGTATGGATGTTAGAGTTGGACTATAAAGAAAGTTGAGCACTGAAGAATTGACACTTTTGAACTGCGGTGTTGGAGAAGACTCTTGAGAGTTCCTTGAACTGCAAGGAGATCCAACCAGTCCATTCTAAAGGAAATCAGTCCTGAATACTCACTGGAAGGACTAATGCTGAAGCTGAAACTCCAATACTTAGGCCACTTGGTGCAAAGGACTGACTCATTGGAAAAGACTTTGATGCTGGGAAAGCTTGAAGGTGGGAGGAGAAGGGGACGACAGAGGATGAGATGGTTGGATGGCATCACCAACTCAATGGACATGAGTTTGAGTAAACTCTGGGAGCTGATGATGGACAGGGAGGCCTGGCATGCTGCAGTCCTTGAGGTTGCAAAGAGTCAGACATGAGTGAGCAACTTCACTGAAAGTCACTAAGGGAGGGATAAGCGAACCCAGCAATCAGTGATGATATTTTTCAAACATCTCAAGTATGAGGATACAAATTTAGGATTCATCAAACATTAGACAAGTCACAGCTGAATAATGGACTTGAAACAGTCGTATGTGACTACAGAGCACTTGACTTGCTACTGATTTCCTGAATTGCCATTACAGAGATTCTTGAGGACATTTAAATTTTCCTGGTGAGGTGGAACATAGCATTTGAATATTGCAACTAATTTTAAAATGGTATATTTATAAAATATAAAAGTGTGTTTAATTGCTTCACTATTGTTCTAAGAGGCCAACAAAGAATAGTTTGTGTTTGTTTGTATAGTTGGTTGGTTGGCTCTAAGTAATTAGATTTTCCCTAACTGCTATGTGTGTTTGTGAATTATTCTAATGTTTTATTGGAGTATAATAGCATGCAATGAACTGTATGTATTTTATGTATACAAACTCATAAGCTTTAGAAATATGTTTCTCTTAATAAGGATGAATATCTGGAAAAAAAGACAGTTTCACTTAAGAGATATAAACCAATGTGCTTTTTCTAATTTTTTAAAAAAATATATGTCTGATATTTTGATTCTTGGAAAATGTATCAAAGTAACCAGTTTTATGGTCTTTGGATAGTACAAGACTCTAAAGCACATTGTCTTATCCACAGAAATATGTTCAAAATATCAATTTTTTTTTCCAAACTGCTTTCTCTTATAGAAGTTTGACTTAAGCTTATTTTTGTCCATCTTATAAGCAGTGTGTATTCTCCAAACACTATGTATCCAATGACCCCTTTTGACACTAACTTCAACATAGCAGGAACTTTAATTAAAGTTAATTTCTTATTGAACAAGAAAATTACAAAATTTCTTTGTGTAAAATGACATTTTACTGCTTATAAAATATTATTCAAATGTTATACAGAAAAGCCCACAATTAAGAATCTGAAGAAAATATCTCAATTTCATGGTCTGACATTTTAAAATATATTGTACTAAAGAGAAATTTGTTGCACATAAGTTTGAATACTTACAAATAGTTAGATTAGTGAATTGCACATGGCATCCTACATCTACTTTTTGATGAAAAAAGTGTGTCTTAATTAATTTTATACATCTGGATCATACATTTTAATTTTTTAAAAATTATTTCTTATGACTCTAAATATGTGAAAGGGAATTTTTGGTAGTATCTTGCCTTGATGATTACATATAATTATATATATATATATATATAATGTACATCTAGATATCTATCTGTATATACATTTACAGATATAAAATACATATGCAATGAAGGTACATTGCAGTAGAGGAGCAAAATGAATCATGTAGAGACTTGACCAGTGGACTGTTTTGACTTTATGCAACATTACTTATTTCAGTTTTGTCCTTCACAATTCTTTTTATGTTACTAAGATGTCTTCACAAATGGTTTTCAGTGGAGAATATTTCTGACATACTATTTACAGAGCTCACCTTCAAATCAAGGTAAACATCTTGGCTCTTTCTTTGACACTGATCTATATAGATAATCTCTTCTTGACCCAACCATCAAGCCTTCCTTCAAGGCTTAGGTATCTACTCAAGAAGACTGAGTTCCTGCCCTCATACTGAAAAATATCATATCAGCATCTAACTGGCTATTCAGAACATAATTGAAATACATACTGTAAAATTCTTAGTTTACTATGAGAATGTTAGATGGAAAAATAAAATTTTATTAAAGAAAATTTTTTAAAATACATTAATATATGCTTAAATAGTTACCATGCTTGGCCGTTATATTTAGTTAATTGCATTCTGGAAGCCTGAATAAAAATGGAAACATGATAGATTATATAATTCTCATCTGATAAAAGGAGCTTATACTAATTATTTAAGGGAGCTCATTTTTCCCGGTACTAAAAGATAAAGGCAATGTATCAACCTAATGGACATTTACTCTTCAACTGAATTGCTAAGACACACTATGATGGTCTTATTGAGTGGATCTGTCATATGGAAATTGAACTATGGAATTGAGGTCACATCACCGTGGTTTAGTTACTAAAAATTTAGCCCATTTGAACATAGAACAACCCCCAAAGAAAACACATTTTGCAAATGTTCATTTAATTAAAAAAAAAAAAAAAAACAAGTGCTTAATGTTGGAAAAAAATCAAAGTGTAATGCATGAAGTAGCCTTGTTCAAGAGTGTAATCTAAATTCCAAACAGCAATGGAATTTTTGCTTTTTTTTTTTTTTTTTTTTGACAGATTGCAACCTTTTGTTTGCTGGATCTTTATAATTTTGTTTGTAGTTTAATTCAGGAAACAAGTATACACATTAACTAGACACTTTGAATTATACACATTAACCAGACACTTGTCACAAGATACCTTGCTAAGACCTGAAGATGCAGAGTTTCTACCCTGCTCATTTTTATCAAAGTCACAAAGCTGGTCTTGGGTTTCCCTGTGTGGTGGTGCTACCACTGCAGTGAATCTGTCATTTTCTGCAGAAAGTAGTTTCCATTGAAAGACTCACTGTGCAGCATGAGAGCCATGTGGGGGATTTAAAAATATATTTCATTTATGGAAAAAGTAGTGAAAGCTTTCAATACATGTAGACACAGTCTAGAGGAAGAAGCTATAATGTATATTTCTTGCTTTTTTTTAAATTTCATTTCCAAGTTAGAAGTGTATTCATAAAAACGCCAAATTGACACTCCAAATGTGACATTTACTGCAGACTTCACACAGCTTTTCTCTTTCCTTCATTATTCAAGTATATATGGAATCTATCAGAATGAACATTTCTAAACCCAGAGCATAGTATCATCAGTATTTTGCCAGTACGCAGCTGGAGACATCACTCATCTCTCTGAGTCAAGAATAACTTCATCTAAACTAGCTGTTTCAGTGTATCGGGGACAGTCATCCTTAATCCACTGAAGATAACATTAGGAAGAATGAAATAAATCAGAGATTCTAATCCTTCTTTCTTTCATACCTCTATTTTGAGAGTAGGGAGATCACTTGATATTGTATGTACTCCTTGGAACATCACTGAGTAGACGTAGCTTGAAAATACATGTTTCTGATCTGTAAACTGTACCAGCTGAGTCTGTTTTCCCATGAATTTCTTGCCACAGCACTTGTGTTCTTTTCATCATGCAGCCAGTTTATTCTAAGTCTCTTTCAGCACAGCTTCTAAGAATATGAATCTGTCATTTGGAGCTGAGTGAATGAAGATTCACCACCCTTCTGGACAACTGGATCTTGGTAACACTGCTAAATTCTGAGTTGGATGACAATAAATTATCTTTAAATCACTTTAAACTGGCTGATTGGCTTCAGCTCACTTAGAGGTATGCCTGCTATAATTGAGTGCTTCCCTTAAGCTTTAAATTGGTAGCTTGAGCACATGCGTTTGATAGAGATAATGCATTTGGTCTCTAAGATTGGGTTTTGACAACGTTACACCATTATGTTTAGGTTAGGTGGAGTTCCTTATTAAAAAGAAAAAAAAAATGCCTATAAAGAATATATAGCAAAGAATGGTAGACAAAGAAAGAATCTTTCTCTGATTATCAAAAATAAATTATAAATTTAACCTGATTGATCTCTAGATAAGTCCACTTCATATTATCATTTCAATCTAATTATGTTAATTTGAGCTTTGCATATCAAGATGTCTAATGTGTCAGATCATTTAACTGGCCAAATGTCTTTGGAAGTAAGATTTTCTATCATCACAACAGAAAAAAAAAAAAAAAGAACCCCTTTAATCATCCAGATTCACACTTCCATTGTAAAATATTTATCAATCATTACTATATGTCAGATACCGTGCTTCTTATCTTCTACATATTCAAAGATGGATTAAATGAGTTTCCTATCACCCAGGATCTTATAGTTTCATTTAGGGGATAGATCTAGATTCATATACATCAAAGGGAGATACTCTACAATAGAGCCATGCTTGGGGACAATGTTGAAGCACAGAGGAGGAAGTACCCCTTCTTTAGAATTCATAGAGACCTCCACAGAGGAGGTGACATGATCTTCAAAACACACCACTCATTTATCTATTCATTTGTAATGCAATTCCTTATCAAATACACTTAGTGTGTGTGTGTGTGTGTGTGTGTGTGTGTGTGTGTGTGTGTGTGTGTGTATATATTTTTTTTTTTTTTAATTGGGGCTTCCCAGAGGGCTCAGTGATAAAGAATCTGCCTACCAATGCAGAGATACAGGAGACACGAGTTGGGTCCCTGGGTCGGGAAGATCCCCTGGAGGAGGAAATGGTAACCTACTCCAGTTGCCTTGTCTGAAGAATCCTACGGACAGAGGAGCCTGGCAAGCTGTAGTCCATGGGGTCACAAACAGTTGGATAGGACTGAGCATGCAAACATGCATCTTCTTTAATTACATTTCTTTGCAATGTCTTCTTTCTGAAACTGAGGTTTATTTCCCTTTAAATGAAAGGAGAATGATGGTCTGGTTCAAAATATCTGTCATAGATCACTTTTGAGTCTCAAAGGAGACATTTCTGATCTCTTCAGCAAGATGGTAGCTTTGAAAATGAAGTTTTATGGGGAGAGAAGGGAAGGGAGTTTTACTTAAGGTAATACATCAATAGAAACCTCAAGAAACTAATTAATAGTGTTACTATATACCCAGGAGAGAGAGAGAGGACGAAGGTTGAATGAGGTAGAAATAAGATGCAACATTTTGAGTCCTCCACGCACAGCCATATTTGGGGTTAGGCATTAAGAGGTAAGTTATCTGAAATGTCCCGATAGCTGTCTGTGGAGCACTCTGGGTACAGATAAGTCCGGAAAGCACACCTGGAGTCATGCCTTCTAGAGATTCAAAAGAAAAAGTCATCATATTTTTATATGCATATAATGCAAAATAGCATTTGTGATGTAAGATGGTGGAGTAGAAGGACTGCACTCATCTTCTTTTGTGAGAACTCTAAAACTGTAACTCACTGTTGAACAACTGACAACTGGAGAAAGTTGGATCCCACCAAAGAAAGATACCCCACGTCCAAAGGCAAAGGAGAAGCCCCAGCAAGATATTAGGAGGGTTGAAATCACCTTTAGAATCAAACCACTTACCCACCAGAGACACTCAGAGGGCTCAAACAAATCTTGTGCTCACCAAGACCCAGAGACCCCACAGCGACTGAGGCAGAGCTGTGTTTGAGTGCCTCCAGCGAAGCTGCAGGTCAGCAGTGGCCTGCCACAGGTGGAGGGCCTCTGGACGCAGCAGACCTGGGTATGGCATAAGCCCTCTTGGAGGAGGTTACTATTAACCCCACCATAGAGCCACCAGAACCTACACAGGACTGGGGAAACAGACTCTTAGAGGGTACAAGCAGAGCCTTGTGCACACCAGGAACCAGGAGAAAGGAGCAGCGACCCCACAAAAGACTGACCCAGACTTGCCGTGAGCATCCAGAAGTCTTCAGCGGAGGTGTGGGTCAATGGTGGTCTGCTCAAGGGTCAGGGGCACTGAGTGTAGCAGTGCGTGCATGGAACCTTTGGAAGGAGGCTACCGTTAACTTCATTATCTTCTTTGCCTCAGGTCAAACAATGGGGAGGGAACACAGCGCTCCCCATGAACAGAAAACTGGATTAAAGGTTTACAGAGCATGGTGCCACCCATCAGAATAAGACCCAGGTTCCCCCCTCAGTCAGTCTCTGCCATCAGAAGGCTTCCATGAGCTTCTTATCCTTATCCATCCTAGGTGGATGAATGAAACAGAATGAAAACTGCAATACCAGAAAACTGATCAAACTGATCACATGGACCACAACCTTGTTTAACTCAATGAAGCTATGAGCCATTTCATGTAGGGCCACCCAAGATGGATGGCTCATGGTGGAGAGCTCTGACAAAATGTGGTCCACTTGAGAAGGGAATGGCAAACTACTTCAGTACTCTTGCCTTGAGAACCCCATGAACAGCATGAGGGCAAAAACGTAGGACACTGAAAGATGAACTTTTGAGGTCGGTAGGTGCCCAATATGCTACTGGAGGTCAGAGAAATAGATCCAGAAAGAATGAAGAGATATGGAGCCAAAGCAAAAACAACACACAGTTGTAGATGTGACTGGTGATGGAAGAAAATCTGATGCTGTAAAGAGCAATATGTTATAGGAACCTGGAAATTTAAGTCCATGAATCAAGGCAAATTGGAAACAGGCAAACAGGAGATGGCAAGAGTGAACACTGACATTTTAAGAATCAGTGAACTAAAATGGACTGGAATGGGTGAATTTAAATCAGATGACCATTATATCTAAGGGCAAGAATCCCTTAGAAGAAATGGAATAGCTCTCACAGTAAACAGAGTCCAAAATGCAGTATTTGGATGAAATCTCAAAAACGACAAAAAGATCCCTGTTGGTTTCCAACCATTCAATATCACAATAATCCAAGTCTATGCCCAACCAGTAATGCTGAAGAAGCTGAAGTTAAACGGTGCTATGAAGACTTAAAAACCTTCTAGAACTAACACCCCAAAAAGGTGTCCTTTTCACTATAGGGGACTAGAATACAAAAGTAGCAAGTCAAGAGATACCTGGAGTAACAGGCAAAATTGGCCTTGGAGTACAAAATGAAGAAGGGCACAGGCTAACAGAACTTTGCCAAGAAGACACACTGGTCATTGCAAACAAGCTATTTTAACAACACAAGAGAAAACTCTACACATGAACATCACCAGATGGTCAATACCAAAATCAGATTGATTATATTCTTTGCTTCCAAAGGTGGAAAAGCTCCATACAGTCAGCAAAAACAAGACTGGGAGCTGACTGTGGCTCAGATCATGAACTCCTTATTGCCAAATTCAGACTGAAATTGGAGAAAGTAGGGAAGCCACTAGACCATTTAGATATGACCTAAGTCAAATTGCTTACTATTATACACTGGAAGTGAGAAATAGATTCAAGGGGTTAGATCTGAAAGACAGAGTACCTGAAGAAATTCTTCAAGATGGGTGGAGGTTCCTGACATTGTACAAGAGGCTGTGATCAAGACCATTCCCAACAAAAAGAAATGCAAAAAGACAAAATGGTTGCCTGAGGAGGCCTTACAAATAGCTGTGAAGAGAAGAGAAGCACAAGGCAAAATAAATAAGGAAAGATATACCCATTTGAATGCAGAGTTCCAAAGAATAGTAGAGATAAGAAAGACTTCCTCAGTGATCAATGCAAAGATATAGAGGGAAACAATAGAATGGGAAAGACTACAGATCTCTTCAAGAAAATTAGAGATACCAATGTAACACTTTTTGCAAAGATGGGCACAATAAAGGAAAGATATGGTATAGACCTAACAAAAGCAGAAGATGTTAAGAAGAGGTGGCAAGCATACACAGAAAAACTATACAAAAAAGATCTTCACGACCCAGATAACCATGTTGGTATGATCACTCACCTAGAGCCAGACATCCTGGAATGTGAAGTCAAGCGGGCCTTAGGAAGCATCACTATGAACAAAGCTAGTGGAGGTGATAAAATTCCAGTCCAGCTGTCTCAAACCCTAAAAAATGATACCGTGAAAGTGTTGCACTCAATATGTCAGCAAATTTGGAAAACTCATAAGTGGCCCCAGGACTGGAAAAGGTCAGTGTTCATTCCAATACAGCAGAAAGGCAATGCCAAAGAATGTTCTAACTGTCACACAATTGCACTCATCTCACACGCTAGCAAAATAATGCTCAAAATTCTCCAAACCAAACTTCAACAGTACGAGATCCGTGAAATTCCAGATGTTCAAGTTGGATTTAGAAAAGGCAGAGGAACCAGAAATCAAATTGCCAACATCCCTTGGATCTTCAAAAAAGCAAGAGAGTTCCAGAAAAACATCTCCTTCTGCAACAGTTAGAACTGGACATGGAACAACAGACTGGTTCCAAATCGGGAAAGGAGTATGTCTAGGCTGTATATTGTTACCCTGCTTATTTAACTTATATGCAGAGTACATCATGCGAAATGCCGGACTGGATGAAGCACAAGCTGGAATCAAGATTGCCAAGAAAAATGTCAATGAACTCAGATATGTAGATGACACCACCCTTACAGCAGAAACCATCTAGTCCAAGCTGTTTTTTCTAGTAGTCATGTACGGATGTGAGAGTTGGACTGTAAAGAAAACTGAACACCAAAGAATTGATGATTTTGTACTGAAGTGTTGGAGAAGACTCTTGAGAATACCTTGGACTGCAAGGAGATCCATCCAGTCAGTTATAAAGGAAATCAGTCCTGAATATTCATTGGAAGGACTGATGTTGAAACTGAAACTGCAATTCTTTGGCCACCTGATGAGAGGGACTGACTCATTGGAAAAGACCCTGATTCTGGGAAAAAATTGAGGGAAGGAGGAGGAGGGGACAACAGAGGATGAGATGATTAGATGGCATCATCAACTCTATTGACATGAGATTGAGTAAGCTCTGGGTGGTGGTGATGGAAGTGTTGCCTGCCGTGTTGCAGTCCGTGGAGTCGCAAAGAGTCGGACATGACTGAGCAACTGAACTGAAGTTGGGGCTGGTGGTAAAGAATCCACCTGCCAATGCAAAAAATAAGAGACTCTGGTTTGATCCCTAGATTGGGAAGATCCCCTGGAGGAGGGGGTGGTAACCCACTCCAGTATTCTTGCCTGAGAATCCCATGAACAAGGGAGCCTGGCAGGCTACAGTCCATTGAATTTCAAAGAGTCAGACAGGCCTGAAGCAACAGAACCACAGCAAAAACCTAATGCATTATGGAATGATAGAATTATTGGAGACAATAAAGTAGAGGAGCTTCAGGAAGTGCCCTGATTTCCCTAGGGATTTCAGAAAACCTATCCATATCTGAGTATTCAAGTGAAAGTACACAGGTTTCTAAGAAGATTGCTAAAATCAGAGGCATGGGATCATGATGAAGAGAACATCATCAACAAGGCCTTTGAACAAGGAGCAAATAGCTGAGTCCATGGACTTAACTGAAGGGGCAAACTTATCAGTTCTCTGGATCTTTTAAGACCAACTTTATCTATGTCAGCCAGCTTGGGGAGTGGTTTAGATCACTCTTATGAGAAGAAGGGGAACTAAGGTTCACCTTTATGGTCTGTAAGAGTGCCTTCAAGGGCTTACAGGGACTGAAACTCTTTTCACACTTAGCCACTTTTGTAGGAAGGAGATGGTAAAATGTAATGTGTGTGAATGAAGATAATGAATCAGTTGAAAATCTTCATTCAAACCAGCCCTGAAAGGTCATTGTGTACAAAACAGATTGATGATTTTCACTTGAAAAATGCTTGAGAAATTCTTCAAATATAGATTTAAATCTGACTGGTGGAATAGTAACTATTATAGGACATCAGATAAGTCATAAAGATAAAGTCATACTTTTTTTAAATTGCTCTGAGGGCTGTGTGAATGAATCTGTGATATCACCTTGCATTTATTGAATATATACAGGCACAGTTATAACAAGCAGAAATGCAACTGGTGGATAAGAAATATCCACCTGTTTCTCAGAAATATCACCATACTGACACAGAAAAATGTAAACATTAAAAAATGATGCTAAAATGAACTGTAAGACCTCCTCTATGAGGGGAGTGCCTAGATGAAACACTTAACCAAACCTTTTTTCTACTGGATAGGAAAGACTCAGAAAAAATTCATTTCTGAGAAGAGATATGAAGGATGAGTTAAGACATCATCAGTCAGACTGGCCCCAGAATTTTGAGTATGTACATAGATCACTGTATCTCCTATGCAGTCATATCAAAGGCATTGACCCTGCATTGATACTTTCACAGGCCAGAGCAGGGGCCTGAGCCATCTCTTTAGACTGTGCAACTTTCCCTCATTTATCTGACCCATGCCTAGATGAAAACAGATCCCACACTCTGGACTGAACTCTCTAATTTATTCTGTCACAGAGGAAGATGTCAGCTCACTGGAGACCTGTGTGCTTGCAAGGACACAGGGACCTTTCCTTGGACCTGTCCAGTTCAATCTTCTCGCTAATAATCACAAGCAAAATATGAAGAGCATGCTCCTTGGTTGATGATACGCACAAGGCTGAGGGGATAGTGAATACCGTGAAAGACAGAGTTAAAATCCCAAGTGTTTTAATAACTGTAAGCCATCTTATAGGCAGAAATAATTATTGAATTTCAGCCCCCAAAACACACCATTGTGTGAGTATAAATCTTGGCAATATTGTATATAAGAAGAAAAAGAAAAGAACAAAAATAGAAGTTAAAAATTTAATATAGAGCATACTCAATGAAGGGCTTCCATGGTGGCTCAGATGATAAGGTGTCTGCCCACAATGCAAGAGACCCAGGCTCCATCCTGGTTTGGGAAGATCCCCTGAGGGAAGAAATGGCAACCCACTCCAGTGTTCTTGTTGGAGAATTCCATGGACAGAGGAGCCTGGCTGAATCCATGGGGTTGCAAAGAGTTGGACGTGACTGAGTGACTAACATGTTCACTTTTACTTTCAGACTCAATAAAAGTCAATAGTGTGGCACCTTTCAAAATAATTTAATTAAATCTTTTAGGTGCTTCCCTGATAGCTCAGTTGGTAAAGAATCCGCCTGCAATGCAGGAGACCCTGGTTCGATTCCTGGGTTGGAAAGATCCCCTGGAGAAGGGATAGACTAACAGCACCAGTATTCTTGGGCTTCCCTTGTGGCTCAGCTGGTAAAGAATCCACCTGCAATGTGAGAGACCTGGGTTCGATCCCTGGGTTGGGAAGATCTCCTGGAGAAGGGAAAGGCTACCCACTCCAGTATTCTGGCCTGGAGAGTTCCGTTGACTGTGTGTCCATGGTTTCACAAAGAGTTGGGCATGACTGAGTGACTTTCACTTCACTTCAATACAAATACAATATTCTGCAATAAAATAACCTAAAATCCTTTTATGCACCTTATTTTTCAGATCACTTTTGAAATACTGGATGTGTCAGATCTCTGTAATTCATTTATGCAAATTGGGGTATCTGTTCTGTCAATAAATGTCTCATAATTGTAACACTGATTCAGGACGTGCAGTCTCCTGGTCTTTAAAGGAGTAAGTTAATAATCTTTACCAATATATGTCAAAGAAACACAGCTTGATTTGGGCAGACGAAAAAGTCTGTGAAATACCAGAGTTTACATGGAAGATACTTGTAATTCCGAATTAAGGTAGAACTTTACAAGATTAAGAAAGAGAAGAACGATAGGTAGGCATGTAAACGTTTGGACATGAGACTTGCATATTCATTCTTTTTAATTAATCTGGTTAAAATGTAATATTTTTTTTTCCTTAATGTACAAAATTATTTCCAATAAAAACATTTCCTTTGTATTGGAAAATTTATTCAGTATAGCATTAAGCATATTTCTTTTTTTTTTTTTTCATTGTCTTCAGTTCCGAATTAGTTAATAGGGTTTGAATTTAATTATATGAAATGAAAGAACAAAGAAAATTTGTCAATTAAGATATTTAAGAATTATGCAAGATGGCAAGATTATCAGGTGGCAAGAGTGAACATAGACATTTTAAGAATCAGTTAACTAAACTGAACTGGAATGGGTGAATTTAACTCAGATGATCATTGTATCTACTACTGTGGGCAAAAATCCCTTAGGAGAAAGGGAGTAGCCATCATAGTAAATAAAAGTCTGAAATGCAGTACTTGGATGCAATCTCAAAAACAACAGAATGATCTCTGTCCATTTCCAAGCAAATCATTCAATATCACAGTAATCCCAGTCTATGCCAAACCAGTAATGCTGAAGAAACTGAATTTGAATGGTTCTATGAAGATCTACAATACTTTCTAGAACTAGCACCCAAAGAAGATGGTATTTTCATTTTCAGGGGACTGGAATGCAAATAGAAAGTCAAGACATAGCTGGAGTAACAGGAAAATTTGGCCTTGGAGTACAAAATGAAGCACGGCAAAGGCTAACAGAGTTTTGCTGAAAGAACGAGCTGGTCATACAAACACCTTCTTCCAACAACACGAGAAGACTCTACACATGGACATCACACCAGATGGTCAATGACAAAATCAAATTGATTATATTCTTTCCTGTCAAAGGTGGAGAAGCTCTAAACAGTTAGCAAAAACAAGACCAGGAGCTAACTGTGGATCATATCATGAACTCCTTATTACCAAATTCAGACTGAAATTGAAGAAAGGAGGGAAATCCACAAGAACATTCAGGTTTGAACTAAATCAAATCCTTATGAGTATACAGTGGAAGTGACAAATAGATTCAAGGGATTAGATCTGATAGACAGAGTGCCTGAGGAACTATGGATAGAGGTTCATGACATTGTACCGGAGGCAGTGATCAAATTCTTCCCTAAGAAAAAGAAATGAAAAGAGGCAAAATGGTTGTCAGCTGAGGCCTTACAAATAGCTGTGAAAAGAAGAGAAGCTAAAGGCAAAAGGGAAAAGGAAAGATATACCCATTTGAATGCAGAATTCCAAAGAATATCAAGGACGATAACAAAGCCTTCCTCAGTGGTCAATGCAAAGAAATAGAGAAAAATAATAGAATGGGAAAGACTAGAGAGCTCTTCAAGAAAATTAGAGATACCAAGGGAAAATTTCATACAAAGATGGGCACAATAAAAGACAGAAATGGTATGGGCTTAACAGAAGCAGATGATATTAAGAAGAGGTGGCAAGAATATGCAAGAACTATACAAAAAATATCTTCATGACCCAGATAACCACGATGTTGTGATCACTCACCTAGAGTCAGACATCCTGGAAAGTGAAGTCAAATGGGCTTTACTTCATAGCATCACTATGAACAAAGCTAGTGGAAGTGATGGAATTCCAGTTGAGCTATTACAAATCCTAAAAGATGATGCTGTAAAGGTGCTTCACTCAATATGCCAGCAAATTTGGAAAACTCAGCAGTGGCCAAAGGACTGGAAAAAGTTAGTTTTCATTCTAATCCCAAAGAAAGGCAATGCCACAGAATGCTCAAACTATTACACAATTGCACTCATCTCATACGCTAGCAAAATAATGCTCAAAATTCTCCAAGTTAGGCTTCAAGAGTACATGAACTGTGAACTTTTAGACATTCAAGCTGAATTTTAAAAAGGCAGAGGAACCAGAGATTAAATTGCCAACATCCTTTGGATCATTGAAAAAGCAAAAACATTCCAGAAAACCATCTACTTCTGCTTTATTAAGTACACCAAAGCCTTTGACTGTGTGTATCACAACAAACTGTGGAAAATTCTTAAAGAGATGGGAATAATATATCACCTGATCTGTCTCCTGAGAAATCAGGTAAGCAGGTCAAGAATCAACAGTTAGAACTGGACAGGGAACAAAAGACTAGTTCCAAATATGGAAAGGAGTACGTGAAGACTGTATATTGTACTCTGTTTATTTCAATTATATGCAGAATACATCATGCAAAATACTGGGATGGATGAATCACAAACAAGAACCAAGGTTGCCAGGAGAAATATCAATAACCTCAGATATGCAGATGACACCACCCTTATGGCAGAAAGCAAAAAAGGAACTAAAGAGGCTCTTGATGAAAGTGAAAGAAGAGAGTGAAAAAGTTGGCTTAAAACTCAACATTCAGGAAACTAAGATCATTCCATCTGACCCCATCACTTTATGGCAAATAGATGGGGAAACAGTGGAAACAGTGACAGACTTTATTTTTCAGGCTCCAAAATCACTTCAGATGGTGACTACAGCCATGAAATTAAAAGACACTTGCTCCTTGGAAGAAAAGCTATAACCAATCTAGATAGACTATTAAAAGAAGCAGAGACATTACTTTGCCAACAAAGGTCTGTCTAGTGAAAGCTATGGTTTTTCCAGTAGTCTTGTATGGATGTGAGAGCTGGACTTTAAAGAAAGTTGAGTGTCAAAGATTTGATGCTTTTGAACTGTGGTTCAAAAGTCTTGGAGAATTCTTTTGAGAGTCCCTTGGACTGCAAGGAGATCATACCAGTCAATCCTAAAGGAAATTAGTCCAGAATATTAATTGGAAGGACTGATGCTGAAACTGAAACTCCAATACTTTGATCACCTCATTGGAAGAACTGACTCATTGGAAAAGACCCTGATGCTGGGAAAAATTAAAGGTGGGAGGAGGAAGGGATGACAGAGGATGAGATGGTTGGGTGGCATCACCAACTCTATGGACATGAGTTTGAGTAAGCTCCTAAGCTCTGGGCATTTTTGATGGATAGGGAAGCCTGGAGTACTGCAGTCCATGGAGTTACAAAGAGTCAGATATGACTGAGCAACTGAACTGAACTGAACTGATGAATTTTGCAAATTGTAAAAATCCAACAAATTCTTAAGATCCAGTTTACTTTCTTCAAGCATCAGTAAGTTGAGAGTACTCATTCAGTGACCTTTATATCCTAGATGAAATTCCCTCAATACCATTTGGCAAGGCAAAACTTCAAATTTTTAAAGATATTACTTTAATCTGACTTTAATGTAAAAGATTTGATAGCACATTCCTGGTATTTTTCTAACATAATTTTAGCAAAATATAATTAAAATTCAGTAACTTTCTGAACTACTTAAGATAGAAAACTAATGAACTTCTTCCTACCCTTGAAGAGATTGCATCTAGTGTCCTGTTACCCTCATGACCTCAGTACAGTATAACGTGATGAATGCCACCTGAGAGCTATATGGAAGATGTTGGTGTAGCATGCAAGAGTACAGATAATTCATTCTGTTTGAAAGATTTGAATAACTTCACAAAATACATGAGAACTGTACATATAAATAAGCGAAGAGAAAGCTTTTGGAGATACATAGAAAATATATCTAGAGTAGGGTTTCATTCAGGATGTATAATACATTCAAAATTATCATCAAAAGAACTTTACATATTCTGTCTAACTCAACAAATATATGTTTAATTATTATCAGATTTGAGGTACTGTTCTAGAAATGTGAATAAACAAATCAGATTACTTATATGACTTTTTAGGGATGCCTCTTATCAATTAGAGGGCTTCCTCATGGCTCAGATGGTAAACAATCTGCTTGCAATGCAAAAGACCCTGGTTTGATCTCTGGGTAGGGAAGATCCCCTAGAGAAGGGAATGGAAACCCACTTCAGTGTTCTTGAATGGAGAATTCCATGAACAGAGGAGCCTGGTGGAATGCAGTGCATGGGGTCACAAAGAGTCAGACACGACTAAGTGACTAAAACTTTCACTTTCATATTATCAAGTGGACATGTTCTAGGTGCTTGACATGCATTATGTACTCTCCATAAGAACAAAATTAATAATAGATGATATTTTATCTACCCATGGAACGTAGACTCTACTGAAGGGAGGAACTTACGTGTTGATATAATTTCAAAAACATCTTAGTCGGTTCAGGTTAGTACAACAAAAATACCATAGACTCAGTAACTTAGACAGCAAACTTTACTTCTCTTTATTTCTTTTGGGGTTCAATATCAAGATACAGCTTCTTACGAGGACCCAATTACTGGTTCATAGACACTCTTCTTGCTGTGTCCTCCATAGCAGGAAGAGGATAAGAGGGTTCCCCTGGGACTCCTTTATAAGGGCACTAATCTCATTCATAAGTACTCCGTCCTTGTGTACCAGTTTCCTCCCAAAGGCCTCACCTCCTACTACCATGTCATTGGCATTTAGAATTTTAATATATGAATGTTGGAGAAATAGAAACAATCAGTAACAAACCCCACCATGTAATTAGTCCAATTAAAGATGAACACACAGGGTAACAGTATAAAAGTACCAGGGATAAGATTCTTGCCCAATCTAAACTGGGAAATTTAGATGTGCTGTAGGAAATTTTCAATGCTTGCTTTCATAAAGGATATGATACCCAAGCTCTCCTCTGTGATGGATAAAGTACTGGACAGAAGTCAAGGATTGTGGGATAGAAGATGGCGAGAGATAATTCTGGAAAAAGCTTGAGAGACCCCAGACGGAGAAGCAAAGAACACACTTAAAGCCACACAACTAACAAATGACCCAATCAAAAAGTGGGCCAAAGAACTAAACAGACATTTCTCCAAAGAAGACATACAGACGGCTAACAAACACATGAAAAGATGCTCAACATCACTCATTATTAGAGAAATGCAAATCAAAACCACAATGAGGTACCATTACACACCAGTCAGGATGGCTGCTATCCAAAAGTCTACAAGCAATAAATGCTGGAGAGGGTGTGGAGAAAAGGGAACCCTCTTACACTGTTGGTGGGAATGCAAATTAGTACAGCCACTATGGAAAACAGTGTGGAGATTCCTTAAAAAACTGGAAATAGAACTGCCATATGACCCAGCAATCCCACTTCTGGGCATACACACTGAGGAAACCAGATCTGAAAGAGACACGTGCACCCCAATGTTCATCGCAGCACTGTTTATAATAGCCAGGACATGGAAGCAACCTAGATGCCCATCAGCAGATGAATGGATAAGGAAGCTGTGGTACATATACACCATGGAATATTACTCAGCCATTAAAAAGAATTCATTTGAATCAGTTCTAATGAGATGGATGAAACTGGAGCCCATTATACAGAGTGAAGTAAGCCAGAAAGATAAAGAACATTACAGCATACTAACACATATATATGGAATTTAGAAAGATGGTAACGATAACCCTATATGCAAAACGGAAAAAGAGACACAGAAATACAGAACAGACTTTTGAACTCTGTGGGAGAAGGTGAGGGTGGGATGTTTCAAAAGAACAGCATGTATACTATCTATGGTGAAACAGATCACCAGCCCAGGTGGGATGCATGAGACAAGTGCTCCGGCCTGGTGCACTGGGAAGACCCAGAGGAATCGGGTGGAGAGGGAGATGGGAGGGGGGATCGGGATGGGGAATAAGTGTAAATCTATGGCTGATTCATATCAGTGTATGACAAAACCCACTGAAATGTTGTGAAGTAATTAGCCTCCAACTAATAAAAAAATTAAAAAAAAAAATGGTGGAATAAGGATGTCTGAGAAAGGAAACAATTGTTTTTAATTTTATAACTGAATCATAATTAATAAAATGAATTAGAGGATGTCTGTGATCAAAATCTTTCTATTTAATCAAGAAGAATCAAGTATACTAACTAGTATACTAAACTCTGTATTCTCTTTGTGCATAGTTTATTGCAAAATATTTTTGCCTTGAGTCCATGAATATATGTGCTATTCAGACTTAAATGGAGGCAGTTATGTAGAATGTTGCTACAGAGAGATTCTGTACAGAGATTGATTTATTGCTTCATGGGTAATAGGTACTAATTATTTCTTTCTATCATTTAATGAGAGAATCCAACAAAAGAATAGGTAAAATGCCTTGATAGATAATAATGGCATAGCTATACTTGTTTAGCTCTCAACTATCTTATTATATTGCTCCAAAATCCCATAGAAAAAGAACAGAGATATTCCATGGTCCTGTTTTGTGCATGAGGAAATGCAGGTATGCAGGTACAGAAAGATGATTTAAGGTGCTTGAGAATACTGACATATAGACGCTTAATCCAGTACTCTAAACACAAATCCAGACTTCTTTATCTAACTTATATTGATTTGGGTTTGAATTTGCAAGATCCCTTTATAAGATATTGGCCATCTATCCAATTTCATGCTAAGTCGCTTCAGTCATGTTAGACTCTGTGTGACCCCATGGACTGTAGCCTGCCAGGCTCCCAGCCCATGGGATTCTCCAGACAAGAATACTGGAATGGGTTTGCCATGCCCTCCTCCAGGAGATCTTCCCAACCAAGTGATGGAACCTGCATCTACTGTGGCTCCTGCATTGCAGATGGATTCTTCACCACTGAGCTACCAGGGAAACCCTACACCAGGCTACAGTCCATGGGACTCAAAGAGTCGGACAACACTGACGGTGACTTAGCACACAGCCCTTTCTGTAAGAACCATATAGCTAAGGAAATACAATGCCAAGAATGCCTTTAAACTCAACAAGACATTCTTCGCTCCCACGTCCCTTTACTGAATCTGTAGAAAACTTCAATTGTGTATTTTTTTTTAATAGCCTTGCTTAAGCTTTTACAATAGACCAATGTTTTCTTTTGAATTGAAAATGCAAAGAAGAATACACTGGTCCTTGCCTTTATATATTTCACAGATTTCTATTCAGGGAAGTAAATAATCATGATATAAATTCCATGGCACAAGCAAGGATTAAAGATAAGGAGATCACAGGAGAACAATTAACTTAGTCAGAAGAATGATCAAGGGCAATGGAGAATCTTATTGGACCTGAATCTGGAAGTATAGGTTTGACCCAGAAGGAACTGGGGAAGGAAGTCTCTGCTAACAGCACAGAAACTGCAAAATCACAGAGGCAGATGAGATGGCTAGATATTATTTCTCAAGGTATAAATTCTAGTCTCATAAAACTCATCTCAACTGAATGAAGACTGCATTTGGAGACCAGAATATGGTTGACACTACCTACAAGTAGAAGATATATATATCAGAGATGCAAAGGAAGGATGGTTGTATATGTTGGAAATCATTTTATGCTAGAGATATTTCAAACAGAACCTGGGATTGTCTGTATTACAAAATTACTGGTGTTTTTTTTTTGTTTGTTTTTTTTGTTTGTTTGTTTTGTTTTGTTTTGTATTTTTATAATGATTTTTATGTAATTTTAATGTTCCTGAGCAGACTTTCAAAATGTCAGGAATTAGTGAGTAAAGGGTGATCTATGCACTGTTTATAAAACTTGCTTAATTTTTTTGTAATTTAAAAGAAGAAATACTGATCAAAATGTATCCTTATATAAAACAGCACTATCACTGCTTATACCAATACCTCATTTTTCAACTACCAGGGTTGTCTTTGACTTTTCCCTTTTATTTATGTAAAAAAAAAAAAAAGAAGAAGAAGAAGACTACAGAAGTAGGGTAAGAAAACCTTGTTAAACTTTTTCAGCAATCCCTGTTATAATGTTCAAAGCAATTACTTTTGCTGTCAGCAGGAATAAAATTTACTACCTTCAGAGAGTGCAAAAAGTCAAGTGTATTGCTAAGAATTACAACATAAGCTGCATGCAAATAACCCCACAAGTTCTAAGGGCTTGTCTTCCCCTATTTCTACAGCTGAGACTTCAGTCATAAGTTGTTTGGGATTTTTTTTTTTTTTTTAACTCAATAGAAACTGGGGTAGAATATTCTCATCGATTTCAGTGAAAAAGAAGTCTGCTCATGCCACCATCTAAGGAGAAATATTATTGGTGTGCTTTTTTACAAAAAGTAATATTTCTTTCTAAACAAATAACATAGTAAGGCTATTGTACATTCAAAAGTAATGAAAATTACACAAAAATAATCCTTTATTCAAACAAATATTTGGACTTGATCTGCATGATAAGACTTGAGTATAAAAGTCATGCAGACATTTCAGTGAAAACTGTTAACATTATTCACAGCTCATTTTTAGGAGAGGATATTATATAATCCTGAAACTATGAACTTGGCACCTCTGACGGGACAGCCTCTACCCCTGGAATCACTTGGCCCTCAACCCCAAAGTCTTATCCAGTTTAAAGCTCAGCCACTCTTTTAAAGTCAATACTTGTAGATAATGATACAGCTTGACAAGTCCATTCTTAATATTATTAAACAATAGTGATCTCTCAGAAGGAAAGATCCATTCTCCCCCAGATATAATGCTTTTAGCAGTTTCATCTCAAATCTATGTCTATCTCGCATATGTACCTTATATTTGAATCTAGTCTACATATTCCATCTGAATGTTTTAATACAAGGAGTCAGAGGCTTACATAATTGTTAGTCTGAATATTAATAGTTTGGAAAGTGGACTCAAAATATACTGTCCTGAAAGAAGGAAGTGACTAGTTTTCAAGGACTCTTTTTTTTTTTTCCTTTTTTTATCCCACCCTCACATTCTCCCACAGAGTTCAAAAGTCTGTTCTGTATTTCTGTGTCTCTTTTTCTGTTTTGCATATAAGGTTGTCGTTATCACCTTTCTAAATTCCATATATATGTGTTAGTATGCTGTAATGTTCTTTATCTTTCTGGCTTACTTCACTCTGTATAATGGGCTCCAGCTTCATCCATCTCATTAGGACTGGTTCAAATGAATTCTTTTTAATGGCTGAGTAATATTCCATGGTGTATATGTACCACAGCTTCCTTATCCATTCATCTGCTGATGGGCATCTAGGTTGCTTCCATGTCCTGGCTATTATAAACAGTGCTGCGATGAACATTGGGGTGCACGTGTCTCTTTCAGATCTGGTTTCCTCAGTGTATATGCCCAGAAGTGGGATTTCTGGGTCATATGGCAGTTCTATTTCGTTTTTTAAGAAATCTCCACACTGTTTTCCATAGTGGCTGTACTAGTTTGCATTCCCACCAACAGTGTAAGAGGGTTCCCTTTTCTCCACACCCTCTCCAGCATTTATTGCTTGTAGACTTTTGGATAGCAGCCATCCTGACTGGCGTGTAATGGTACCTCATTGTGGTTTTGATTTGCATTTCTCTAATAATGAGTGATGTTTAGCATCTTTTCATGTGTTTGTTAGCCATCTGTATGTCTTCTTTGGAGAAATGTCTGTTTAGTTCTTTGGCCCATTTTTTGATTGGGTCATTTATTTTTCTGGAATTGAGCTGCAGGAGTTGCTTGTATATTTTTGAGATTAATCCTGGATTAAATGGATTAAAGATCTAAATGTAAGACCAGAAACTATAAAGCTCCTAGAGGAGAACATAGGCAAAACACTCTCCGACATAAATCACAACAAGATCCTCTATGACCCACCTCCCAGAATATTGGAAATAAAAGCAAAACTAAACAAATGGGACCTAATGAAACTTAAAAGCTTTTGCACTACAAAGGAAACTATAAGTAAGGTGAAAAGACAGCCCTCAGATTGGGAGAAAATAATAGCAAATGAAGAAACAGACAAAGGATTAATCTCAAAAAATATTCAAGGACTCTTTGTAAGGCCACCAAAAACCTCAAGCAACTTTGGAAAACTTCCATCTAACTGAAACAGGATATAAAACTTTGACCAGCTTAAATTCATTTTGCTTCCTTAAAATATACTGCTGGTTAATTCAACCTGGATTTACTTTATAGAGACTATAATACACACATGCAGGACAGGGACCCACGTCTTCAAGTGATCCCAGAACCAAGAATCTTGTCTATGTGACTCAAAGAAATAAAAATGCTGCCATGGAGTCCTTTACAGAGCCAGAAGTCCTTCAGTAGAGAAAATCTAGCTTTCAATAGTAGAAGTAGCCTGATTAGTGTATATGGATTGATTTGAGACGAACCACTCAGCTTCCAAGTTTGAAATTCCCCTAACCTTGAAATTTCACCCTGAACCCCAGATCCAGAAGGCAGATTTGAGCCCAGCCTCTTGTCTCCATGCTTACTGACCTTGAAATAAAGCTCTTTCTTTTCTCAAAAGCTGGTCTCATAGTTCTGGCCTCTATGTGGTTGGGCAGCAGGGCCTTACTTGGTCACAGAACTTTATCAGTCTTCAGTAGGAGAACTGGTGATTCACTGGTACCTCACAGGAAAGCTGGTAGACTTGAATCATGTCCTGGTATTAAGACCTCTTTTTACTCTTTATCTCTGTAAAGAGATTATATAAAACATAGTTCTAGGCTTCTGTGCAAAACAGACCTTGAAATGAATTTATGAATACGTACAAGTATTGTGCTTATGACTGTCCCAATTCTTTTACATCTTTTTTTTTTCTCAAATTAATAATTGCTACTTGTTTTGCACTTCCATATGTTTTTATAATTATCACATGTAGAGATCTTACACACCTCCCAATGCTGTCTTTTACATGTTCAGTTCCATGGATAATTGATCACTTCTAATCATTAATCAAGGAAAGTCCGACTGGTACCCTCTTACTCCAATCTGGAACATCTCTTCCCCTAGTCAGATGTCAAGCTATCTCTCCCTCCTCCTCTTCCAATCTGAATTCTTCATCCCCTTTTAAATCCTTCTTTCTCCCTCATTTTTTCTTTCCTTTTGATGAATATATTTTCTAGCAGCTTCCTAAAGACAGGAAAGGTGAGCTTTTTAAGCCTCAAGTATCTGAAAATACCTCTAATTATTCTGATCTTGGATTAAAAGTATGGCTTTATTAGATTTTTAGGTGGGAAATCAGTTTCTCTCAGAAATCAGAATGCATCACTCTATTGTATGTAAGCTCTTGTTGTTACTATTTGGGAAGTACAAGTTTGTTGTTTTTTTGGTTTTTGTTTTTTTCCTGATTGTTTTCTGTGATTTTTTAGTTGTGCGAGTTGGTTTGTTTTCATTTTTATCTTTCTCAAATAATTTAGGATTTCCTCCTTTTTTTTGGTATTTTATAATTTCACAGATTATAATTTCACAGTGGATAAGTGTTCAGAATATTTGGCAAAGAATGGGAGGCAATAAATTGATTGCCCAGGTTACCTGTTTAAACTTTGCAACTGGAGGCCATGTCCTTCAATTAAGGGCAATGTTCTTGTTATATTTGAAGATTATCTTTATCATTATTTTTTTGCTCTTGGATCTCTGCATAGTGTATTAATGAATCTCCTGGATTAATCACTTAACATTTTATTATTTTATTTCCTGTTCATATTTTTGTTCTTATTTCTGGTAGATTTCAACAATTTATTTTTCTTATCTCATTTTTAATGTCAAAGCTCCTATTTTTTTCTGGTATGATTTTTAGATTCTATTTTGGTTTTGTAGGTGGAATAACTTTCATTTTTTTTAGTGGAAGATATTAGCTAATTATCATATTTGTCATTTAAAATTATTTTTCCTACATTGGGATTTTTGACTGTGTTAATTCAGTTTTCTCTGATTTTCTCAAGGTATTTGTATGTTGCTTTGGCTTCCTTTTTGTATTTTATTTCTTTTTCAAATATCTGGAGAAACTAGGAAATCTATTCACGTTGCAAAATAAACCCATTGTGAATCAATGTTCTAAGAGCAAGAGAAAAATTGTCAACTAGAGCACTTCAGCATATCATCATCTGTATAAAATGTGCTTCATTCATGAATGAAGTGTTAGCATGATTCCTATATTATCTTGTGACCATTTTTCCCTATTCAATATTATTTCTAATTTTCTTAATTTTGTGATGAAAGTGGGAGTAGGAGATGTATACTCTGGGTGGATGAGCTCTGGAGCAAATTGAGGTGGGTAACTAGGGAGTCCTGCTTAACGGACAGACTTTAGCAGTTGAATTGTTTAAGGCCTTAGTTATAATTTTGGTTTTTATGGCCTTTGAGGTGACCGTGTGCAGGTACTGGCTTGTTCCATTTTTCTCAGAAAAGTAGCCTCAAGTCTAAGTATGGGGATATAGTATAAAGAAGAAACAATAGTCTTGCTTGTGGGATAAAAGAGAACACAAGGAAATAGGACTTCTCTCTATATAAATTCTTACTACCTTTTAATTGTTGAACCATAGCTCAGTACCTACACACCTGCAGTGTCTTATTACAGGAATCCTGAGACAGCCAATTGCCTCAAAGCAAATTGCTTTCCTTTTTTTTTTTTTCCTCCCTTTCCTATGTGCTGTATGTTGCATGCTACCCAGCTGATCTGGTTTCCAGTTAAATCTGCTCAACTAGAAGCAGTGGTCCGATGTTCAGTCTCTCAGTCACATCCGACTTTTTGTGACCCCATCGACTGCAGCAGACCAGGCTTTCCTGTCCATTACCAACACCTGGAGCTTGCACAATCTCATGTCTATCGAGTTGGTGATGCCGTCCAGCCACCTCATCCTCTGTTGTCCCCCTTTCCTTCTGCCTTCAATCGTTACCAGCATCAGGGTCTTTTCCAATGAGTCAATTCTTCACATCAGGTGACCAAAGTATTGGAGCTTTAGCTTCAGCATCAGTCCTTCCAATATTCTGGACTAATTTCCTTTAAAATTGACTGGTTTGACCTCCTTCCAGTCCAAAGGACTTGGAAGTGTTCTCCAATACCACAGTTCAAAAGCATCAATTCTTCAGGGCTCAGCTTTCTTTATGGTCCAACTCTCACATATATACATGACAACTGGAAAAACCATAGCTTTGACTAGATGGACCTTTCTCAGCAAAGCAAAGTCTCTGCTTTTTAATATGGTAACTAGGTTGGTTATAGTTTTCCTTTCAAGGAGCAAGAGTCTTCTAATTTAATGGCTGCAGTCTCCATCTGCAGTGATATTGGAGCTGGAGAAATTATAAAGTCTGTCACTGTTTTCAGTTTTTCCCCATCTATTGCCATGAATTGATGGGACCAGATGCCATGATCTTAGTTTTCTGAATGTTGAGTTTTAAGACAGCTTTTTCACTCCCTCTTTCAATTTTCTCAAGAAGCTCTTTAGTTCCTCTTCACTTTCTGCCATGAGGGTTGTGTCATCTGCATATCTGAGGTTACTGCTATTTCACCCAGCAACTGGATTCCTGTTTGTGCTTCATCCAGCCATGCATTTCACATGATGTATTCTGCATATAAGATAAATAGGCAGGGTGACTGCATACAGCCTTGATGTACTCCTTTCCCAGTTTGGAACCAGTCTGTTGTTCCATGTCCAGTTCTAACTGTTGCTTCTTGACCTGTATACAGATTTCTCAAAAGGCAGGTCAGATGGTCTGGTACTGCCATCTCTTTAAGAATTTTCCACAGTGTGTTGTGATCCACACAGTCAAAGGCTTTGGTGTAATCAATAAACAGAAGTAGATGTTTTTCTGGAACTCTCTTGCTTTTTCAATGATCTGGCAGATGTTGGCAATTTGATCCCTAGTTCCTCTGCCTTTTCTAAAACCAGCTTGAACTTCTGGAAATTCACAGTTCACACATTGTTGAAGCCTGGCTTGGAGAATTTTGAGCATTACTTTGCTAGCATGTGATAGGAGTTCAATCATGTGGTAGTTTGAACATTCTTTGGCATTGCCTTTCTTTGGGATTGGAATGAAAACACCTTTTCCAGTCCTGTGGCCACTGCTGAATTTTCCGAATGCGCTGGCATATTGAGTGCAGCGCTTTAGCAGCATCATCTTTTAGGATGAGAACTGTCTCAACTTGAGGAATTCCATCACCGCCACTAGCTTTGTTTGTCACGTTTCTTCCTAAGGCCCACTTGACTTCGGACTCCAGTATGTTCTTGGTGAGTGATCATGCCATTATGGTATTCTGGTTCATTCAGATCTTTTTTGTACAGTTCTTATGTGTATTCTTGCCACTTCTTCTTAATATCTTCTGCTTCCATTAGGTCCATATCATTTCTATCCTTTATTTTGCCCATATTTGCATGAAATGTTCCCTTGGTATCTCTAATTTTCTTCAAGAGATCTCTAGTCTGTCCCATTCTGTTGTTTTCCTCTATTTCTTTGCACTGATCACCGAGGAAGGCTTTCTTATCTCTCCTTGCTATTCTTTGGAACTCTACATTCAGATGGGTATGTCTTTCCTTTCCACCTTTGCTTTAGCTTATTTTCAACTTGGCAGTAAATCTCAAGAGATGCAATAAGCTTTACTGATTCCACATTTATTCACCTTTTAGGAAAATACAGTAAAAGCAGAATAAAATAGTGGAGGGCTCATGGCTCTTCCTGGGTGCACCTTCTGATGTATTAATTCAGAAGTTATTCTGAACTACGGTATACATGCTTTTGTGAGATAAGCCAGAAATATAGAAAAACCCAGTTCAGGAAAACTTTGAATTCTTAATCTCTTCAGCTTTTCTGTACATTTTAGTCACTTGTTTTTCTATCTTCTTCACATTTAGATGACTTGTTGCCAAATCTCTATTGCCAGTGCACCTATAGATTTTTTCAATGGTTATTGATTATTCAGCTAAAATAGCAAAATCAACATTTTGGAAGATAACTTCAACAAAACTCCTCATTTATCTTGGTTGGTTAGTCTTATATATTTCTCATGAGTTGCTAATTCAAGAAACTAGGCTTCTCAGGAAAATTTGAGGTCAGAGAAAATAATACAAAACACCTTTAATGCTTCTGTTGAACAAATCACTTGAGTACTTTCCTATCATGAAAAAAAAAATCTTGACATCTTTTATCTTCTCTCTTTTCCTAGATGTATTCATCTTTTAAATTAACATATTTGCTTTCTTCTCATTGTCATCTAAGTGTAAGTACTAAGGGAGACTTGTCCATGCTTTTAATCTACCATGTACAACCAGAATATCCTAAGATTCAATAAATTTTGATCATATTTTAATGAAAACTATATAACATTAAAGAGAAGAAATCCTATTCCAATACAACTTCCCATGTTTAGAGAGTGTAAAAATATAAACCTAGGATAATTACGTTTCAACACCCTCTCACATCCTATAAACAAAGCATGAGAGAATGAACAGCAGTCCAAAAGTAATTTTGTAGACCAGCCTAAATCCAGCAAATGTTTTAAAGCCAACTCTCATTATGAAGTGAATTAAACAGACCAAAGACTTATTTATATTTAATATGAATATTTTTCTTCAGATCTTTGGAAGATGCAACGTTTTCCTCTAAAGTTCATTTTCATGGATTAATAATAATCACATTAAAAGTAATTGATTATAAATTAATTCAGGATATTGTTGCCAACTAAATCTGTCCTTAAATATTTCCTACAATAGCATGTGGATGCTAATTTGCATGTTGTATTTTTAAAGAAATCCTAAAGTTACCCTTTATTGAAAGCACTGTCTTTCACCAAGCAGTTATTCTGGGAAAAGAAAACAGAATGTACAAAATTGCTTTGTCTTCCATTTGAAACTCTTGACATAAGCCACACAAAAGCCATTAATTGCCAATTAAAAATTTGAGGAGAATTAATAGCACTATAGGAAATTAACTGTAATTTTATAGCTGGATTGTAACAAATGAAACTGGTTGAAGTCTGTGAGAACAAAATCTTCTGTTTAGTAAAAAATAAATTTCTTACTTAAATATCCAAACCAGCAAGTTTATAAGCAAGGTATAGAAATGACCAATTCTCAGGACTTAAGGGTTGAGATCTTAATAATTATGACCTGTGCTTCAAATTTTATCTAAAAAAAAAAAAAAAAATTCTCATAGAGTCACTTTTGGAGAGTTGTATTTAATAAGAAATAAAATAAAACTTAATTATCCTTGATGACTATTCAAATCATTGCACTTTAGAATTCTTCTAACACTGTGATTGTAAATTTAGCAAAATACAGCAGAAATCTATTTTAAATAGGTTTGTTGTACCAATGTTTTATTAGCTTAACAGATCTGTTTATTTAAGAGGGCCCTACAGCCTTATAAAATACATTTTATTTGGTACTCATGAAGCAGCTATTTAAGGAAATTTGCATACTGACATTGACTTCCATTGACACCTTAGGAATTGCCACTTTACTCTAGTGTACCATTTCTATAAATAATTTAGTTCAGCAAATTGGGTTTGTAATGTGGACTGTTACCTGGAATTCACCAAACTACAGGGCAATTGGCATCATCCTCTCCTCCGGACTGCTAAGGTGTTCCCAAGAGTTTTGACACTAATGGCAAGTTCAAGAGGTTGCCTACCAATCAAAGCTGCCAAGAGTCACAGAGCACATTGAAGCCTAGTACACTCGAGTATACTCACATTTATTTATCTGCTGGTAGGTAGATTTAAAGTAAAACCAATATCTACATCAGAAAGTGTTATAGTGTGCCCTCCATAAAGATCTGTTGATGTTATAACTTTGAGTACCTGTGAATGTAACCTTATTTGGAAACTTTTGAAAATGTCATCAGCTGAAGATGAAGTAATTAAAGTGGGACCTAATCCTATATGTTTGGTGTCCTTACAAGAGGAGGAGCCATTTTAATTCATACAGTATCATTGTGTACATTAGGTGAGCATAAATATTAAAAAAAAAAAAACAAAAACTTAAGAGGCCTGAAATAGAGTAAGTGGGTAGCTGTCTGTTGTTTTTAGGTGCTAAGTCATGTCTGACTCTACTGCAGCCCCATAAAGTGTAGCTCACCAGGTTCCTCTGTCCATGGGATTTTCAGGCAAGAATACTGGAGTAGGTTGCCGTTTCCTTCTGAAGAGGATCTTCCCAACCTCGGGACTGAATTCTCGTCTGCTGCATTGCCGGCAGATTCTTTACCATTGAGCCAATTGTTTATTGTTTTTAATTCTGACAAATATGGAATGATTTTCAGAAAATACAAATAAATTAGAATGTGATTCTCATCTGTTGACAATCTCGATTTTATTACTAGACAATGTAGAATATTACAGCTTTAGGGTAGGAAGTTCAGTGTTATATTTTACTACCTACATATAGCTACAACACTCACTGAGGAAGAGGATACTACATAGTGTTCCTTCCTGAGGTTTAATATTAAGAAGTAATGAAAAATCAGACATTCCATTACAAAAACAGCAATGTGAACAAGCAAGCAGAAATGATTGCTGAAAAGCTTTATTTAAAACATCAGGAAGAAAAACTAAATAATTTATAGGTAAGTGACATCACACTGACCATTAAAAATGGCCATAACTGTTTTCTGTGCAGTCACATATAGGTACCCATTTCCAGATTAAAATTCACATCACTTGTATTAGAGTAAAATTATTTTAGATATTTCTAAGTACAATTGATATTAAAGGTTACTCTAAGATTACTTTCATCAATATTAATTGGCTAGTACTCTTTTTAATAAACCTCACAAACCACCTAGATTTAGTGATCATGATAAATATCCCATATCAAAAAAAATTATCTTTGGATAGATCTAAAGAAAAGAATGTATTACACTTTTACTATAAGTCAACTATTATAACTAAAGAAGTCCAGTTTAGCAAAGAATATCAACCTTGACCTATGATTATATTAGTTATCATGCAGTTTATGCACAATAAACCAGGAAAACAAGTTCTTTTATTAAATCGATATTCTTTTATACTGCTAAAACTGAATAGAATGTAGTCAAATATATCCATTTCTATGAAAATATTGATGAAATGTATAATGGTAGATGGACAGCAAGTGAATAATACTTTTACATGATTTCTTTGGTATGTGTGGAGATCATTGTTATGCAGATGACTGAAGGGTTTCCTCAATACTTCACTTGCTTTCATTACTATATTAACATATTCTACAGAATGTAACAAAAGAACATATCAAACTCACTCCTCATGAAAGCAGATTTTACATTGCCTGCTTTTAAAAAGATATACATGTGGAAAAGTTAGGGTTTGTGTTGAGCCCTATACCAAGGTTACAGTGTGGAACTCTGTACCAAGGTCACAGGATAAATAATCTCTGGACCTGACCAAACCCTATAGCAACTGTTGCCATGAGCCTCCAGATCTAAACCCACCAGTTCCCTGTCATGTCTGTAAATTATTTTCCAACCCGTGCATGGACCATGACAAAAGATACAGATTCTAAAAAAAAAAAGTCAAAAGGGATAAAGTACTTTGTAGCTGAGCTTTTTGCTCGGTACGCGTGGTGGCTGTGACTGCTATTTTTTAAATTCAATTTTTTCTTCAGGTGGAAGCTCTGAACACTGTGAAGCAAGAAAAATTTCAGAGAGTAGGATTAGAAAGCTGGTTAACTAACCCACCTGTAAAAATTTACCTTTTTTGGAAGAGTTTCCAATTTTCATACAGCTTCATATTTTCCTGTCCCATGAGATCCTTTTATGGCCTCTGATTCCTACTCCTCTTACGAACTAAAGCTATGAGCATTGAGCCAATTCTAGCATAATTCTTAGCCAATCCTTTGTTTCTAATAGTTATTTAAATCATTGTCAGGACTATTTAAATTTTAAAGTTTTATTAAATATAGAATCTTTTAATGTGAATTTTTGTAGGAATGATTTATACTTTAAAGTATAATTATGCTGCTGCTGCTAAGTCACTTCAGTTGTGTCCAACTCTGTGTGACCTCATAGATGGCAGCCCCCCAGGCTCCGCCAATCCCTGGGATTCTCCAGGCAAGAACACTAGAGTGGGTTGCCATTTCCTTTTCCAAAGTATAATTATAGATTTCTTTAATTCAAATCCTATTTTAACCAAATTTAATCAGAATTTTCCCTAATAATTTGCCTCAGAGTCTTTGCCACTTCTTATCAAAGTGGAAACACACATACACACACACACATCATACTTTCTAATGCAGTTACTTGGAGGAGGAATGGAATTATGGATGTCAGTCAAAAATAACTATTCAATTTTTAATATGCATAAGACAATACATATTCTACTAACAAAAAGCTTCAATTTTTAAAGTCAAAGCAAAAACTGGATACCTGAGCAGAGATAAGATTGACAGTAATGCAAGCCATCCTAATATTAGAAATATCATAATACAGTTGCTTGGATAATATTAGAAGTATGTGGAGAAGAGTGTCCTGGATTCTGTGGCAGCAAGCAAATTTGGGGATTATGTGGAGATTTGAGTTTGGGACTGGAAATCATCTGAGGTAAATGCCCATTAAAGCCTATTTAAAAGACAAAATGTTAACTTGTTACTGGCAATCATCAGATGTTTAATAAGAGGCCAGAAGTATGATACCTCTTGTGATGCAAAATAGACATTCAAACTGGGAAGGGGGCAACATACAATTCAGCTAACTCATAGATTGGAAAAGGATATTGGAGAGCATGCCAAAATAGAAATTGAGGGGCATTCACCCATGTATAATCAGATTGCTTCCCTACACATTTTGCAGACTCCTCCCACCACAGCCATCTGAGATTCTGTTTCCCTTCTGTGCAAGGTAAAGCAGGTTGCCTGAATCAGCTGTTTTCATCATGTTGTTTTAACACTCTATCAGACCAGTAGTTTCTGGGGAGTGTGATTTTAAAACAGCTGTAATTGATGCTTTCGAACTGAAGTGTTGGAGAAGACTCTTGAGACTCCCATGGACTGCAAAGAGATCAAATCAGTCAATCCTAAAAGAAATCAATCCTGAATCTTGATTGGAAGAACTAATGCTAAAGTTGAAGCTTCAATACTTTGGCCACCTGATGCTAAGAGCCAACTCTTTGGAAAAAACCCTGATGTTAGGAAAGAGAGAAGGCAGGAGAAGAAAGGATGAGGGCAGAGGATAAGATGATTGGATGGCACCATTGACTCAATGGATATGAGTTTGAGGAAGCTCTGGGAGGTGGTAAAAAGCAGAGAAGCCTAGTGTGCTGCAGTCCATGAGGTCTCAAAGAGTCAGACACAGCTGAGCAACTGAACAACAAAATACAGCCTATGGTCAGAGTCTACTCCAATACTTTGTCCCAGAAAAGTCAGTTCTCTGATTAAAGACTCTATCATGATATATGGATTTATTAAACCATAATCCCTACCTTAACTCTGGGGAAAGAAAAGCAAATACAAACCTAAAGGGTTGCCTATCCTTAATGAAATAAACCATTACTCCTTGCAGGATAAAAGGAGAATAATGTAGTTAACTTGCCACCAAATAGTCAATTTCCTGGAAGAATAGTACCAGATTAGGACCTCAGACTTCTTCTTACTGGAAAATTGAATATTCAAACTGACAGTAGCTAGATGGACTTGATAAGGGAGAATGCATGCTATTAGTTTCATCTTTAGCTTAACTTCGGCTTCCCAGTTGGCTCAGTGGTAAAGAACCTGCCTACCAATGAAGATTTGATCCCTGGGTTGGGAATATCCCCTGGAGAAGGATATGATGACCCATTCCAGTATTCTTGCTTGGGAAATTACCTGGACGGAGGAACCTGGTAGGCTATAGCCCTTGGGATTGCAAAACTCCCACAGGACTAAGTGACTGAGAACACAATGTCCCATAAACAAAGCAAAAAGGCAACCTGTGAGATAGGAGAAAATATTTGCAAAGGAGAGCTTGCCCGATGACCCACCCAGTAAAGAATTTACCTGCAATGCAGGAGACACAGGAGACTCAGGTTCAAGTCCCTGGGTTGGGACTATCCCCTGGTGGAGGAAATGGTGATTCACTTCAGTATTCTTGCCAGGAGAATCCCAAGGACTGAAGAGCCTGGCAGGTTACTGTCCATGGGATCACAAACTATCGGAATGAGTGACTGAGCACACACATACACATTTGCAATCAAAGTGATTGACGAGGGATTGATTTCTAAACTAAACAAATAGTTCATATAGCTCAATATCAAAGAAACAAACAACACAATCAAAAAATAGGCAGAAGACCTAAACAGACATTTGTCTATAGTGGACATACTGGCACATGAAAAGACTGTCAACATTGCTAATCATTAGGGAAATGTAAGTCAAAATTACTGAGTTATCACCTCACACCAGTCAGAATAGCTATCTTCAAAAAGTCTACAAATAAAAAATGCTAATAAGAGTGTGGAGAAAAAGGAACCCTACAACAGTGTTGGTGAGAATGTAAACTGGTACAGCCATGATGTAGAATAGTATGAGGGTTTCTTAAATAAATAAATTAGAGTTAAAATATGATCCATGAGTACCACTTCTGGGGATACATCCAGACAAAATGTAATTCAAAAATATACATGCATCCCAATGTTTATTGCAGCACTATTTGCAAAAGCCAAGGCATGGAAGCAACCTAAATGTCCTGTGACAGATGAATTGATAAGAAAGATGTGATATATATACAACTGAATCATATTTTTGTACATCTAAAATACAGCATTGTAAATAAAATACACTTCAATTAAAAAATCTAAAGAAAATTTGCTAGCATCAACTTGCAAACTATTTTATATTTTCTGGTGGGCATTAGTATGAAAGACAGAGATTCCTACAGTTTGCACATTCTCTCATATATTCATCTACATATCTTTAACCCAGAACTCATTATCCTTGATTTTAAAATCTTTTCAAATTTCTAGGCTACCTGCACATATCTATTGATGATGCCCTTGCTTGGCCCTGGAGATGTGATTTGCAGATTCCAATGGTTTGCAGCTGAATCTGCTAAACTTTTTAACTTGTATCCAACAGAAACCAGTTTTCATGTTTGAGAGTTCCAAATACATGATGATTCCATGTTCCATGGTTAAGTAATTTATTTTTGCCAGGTCCAGTGTCAAAGAAGGCAATATTTTTTGAATGACATATAAGTCTACTGATGACATGGCCTTGCCCCAGAATGCCAGGACCCCACACAGTGTGTATATACTAGAGCTTACTATAAACTCGTCTCTTTTCAGTGACGACACCTCCAATAACTTAGTGTCTGTGGACTGTGGTTATAGGTTGCTAATTAAGGTAGGGGCTTCCTCATAGCAGCTTGTATTATTTGTATTTGTTAACAGATACAACAGTTGTTAACAGATATAACGTTTTCTTATAAAGTGTTCCAGGTATGGGACAAAATAGAAAAAGGGAATAGATGAGCTTTAAAAGGCTTCTTGTCAAACAGCAAAAACATTCAAATTCTTTCTTACATTCACATAGCAGAGGGAGCCCCGTTTGCTGGATAGAAGTAGATCTATCACTACCTTAATGACTGAGACTTTGTAAAGCATAAAGGTCTATTATTACTACCTTAATTACTGGGACTGTGTAAAACATAAGAAAATATAGTATCTTAGGGGATTTTTCTGTAATTTAAATTGATGTTCACTGTGTCAAATATTACTTTAATGGTATTCCTTTATACTGCGTCCATGGTTATATGTTATTACAAAGCACTTGAAAGTTCATTTGTTATAAACTAATTTTTCAATATGAGAAAATATTTTGGGAAATTGAGTTAAAGCCCCCCTCCACCTAAACCAATTGACTAAGGAAGAGAATAAACTTAGCCTTAGGAAAAAAATACACATTCAATTAAATGCCTTCATTAATACTAATAAAATAGTCCAAATACCAGTTGATGATAGGAAAAAGATGAATCTGTATTCCTAAAGAATATAGACCTGAGAAAATATATTAGGTTGGCCAAATGCAATGTACAGGAAATTTTTTCTTCCTCCATTGGATGTTCCATATATTGGTGATCATTGAAATATTGGTAAGCTATTTCTTAGTATAAGGAATTATATAAAAATGATCTAAGTCAAGTGTTAAACAGTGATATGGGAAATAAGGTATTTACTTGTATCAGAGGGTGAATTGGAAAGAGAGTTTTTAAAACAACTAGGTTATGATCTATTTCTTCTTCAATTACTATGAGCTGGGTTCTTTAGGGAAAGAAAGAAGGCAAATGTTGCAGTCTGATAGTCCTACAAAAATGATAACTGAACTTCTGAACATATGGACCAATGAAGTTTGCTAGAAGAATATTACTATCTATGAAATCCTTTGAGCAGATTTGATTTGGATTGTTTATCATGTGGAACTCTAGAATATGTGAATTTATGAAATATAGCTTTTTGAAGAATACCATGCAATGACTTTCTAGGATTAAAAAAAGAAGATGTTTAATAACTTAAAAATCTCTATTGTGTGGGCTAAACTACAATCCTCATTTAAAGATCTCATTTTTACATTGATTGATTTGCAGATATTAAAGAATCCTTGCATTCCTGGGATAATGCCCACTTGGTCGTGGTGTATGATTTTTTTAATATGTTGTTGGATTCTGTTTGCTAGGATTTTGTTAAGGATTTTTGCATCTATGTTCATCAGTGATATTGGCCTGTAGTTTTCTTTTTTTGTGTCATCTTTGTCTGGTTTTGGAATTAGGGTGATGGTGGCCTCATAGAATGAGTTTGGAAGTTTACCTTCTTCTGCAATTTTCTGGAAAAGTTTGAGTAAGGTAGGTGTTAGCTCTTCTCTAAATTTTTGGTAGAATTCAGCTGGGAAGCCATCTGGTCCTGGGCTTTTGTTTGCTGGAAGATTTTTTATTACAGTTTCGATTTCCTTGCTTGTGATGGGTCTGTTAAGATCTTCTATTTCTTCCTGGTTCAGTTTTGGAAGGTTATACTTTTCTAAGAATTTGTCCATTTCATCCAAGTTGTCCATTTTATTGGCATAGAGCTGCTGGTAGTAGTCTCTTATGATCCTTTGTATTTCAGTGTTGTCTGTTGTGATCTCTCCATTTTCATTTCTAATTTTGTTAATTTGGTTCTTCTCTGTTTCTTAATGAGTCTTGCTAATGGTTTGTCAATTTTGTTTATTTTTTCAAAAAACCAGCCTTTAGCTTTGTTGATTTTTGCTATGGTCTCTTTAGTTTCTTTTGCATTTATTTCTGCCCTAATTTTTTTTTTTTTTTAATTTTTTTTTCCTTTATTTATTTATTTATTTTTTCAGTGGTCAAATGAAAGTAGACTAGATCTATGAGATGAGGTACTTCCATGACTGTACAGTTGATTAAGAGCCTTCCCTTCCACTGGTAGGGCTCAAGGGTGAGTAGATACTAGAAAGTTGTGTGGGGCAGAAAGTCTAGGGCATTGAATGGAGTTTCATCACAGAAATCAGGGGTTTGCTTGCTTGTTCAGCCTTCAATATATGAGGCTACAGCTATGCTTTTGTTATCTTTACCTGCTTTTCCATTGTATGAGAGACCTTAATTACTTGAAAAACACTAAAATGAAAAACTTGAGCAGATGATGCAATTTACAACTAACTTGAGAAGATCAGGAAACTGAAAGAAGATCAAGCTAAAAATCCAGAATAGGGGGTCTCCATTTTGAGCTGAAATGACAGAAGAAACTGACTTTAATTCAAACCAAATTTGCTAAGAATTTTAAGTAGTTAAACTTAGATATGAAAAAGATTTTCTGAAATTTTAAAGCAGCAATGTTAAAAATTAAAAACTGGAACATATTAATTGAAAAGAGAAATGTTACTTCTCTGTGTCTGATCCACATAATTAGATTAGTGGGTCTTATGATTTTTATATTCACATATTCCCCTTAATACTTCTGGAAGCCTATGGACCTTCTTACACATTTTAAGGTGATATCTAAAATGAACTGCTCTAAGTTTTAAAAGTTGCAAATAAATATTACTTACCATTTAGCATATTGCAAATAGTGACTTTATAGAATAAATATGTTCATATTATTCATTTATATCAAGAAATTAAATTGCCAACATGTATCAAAAAACTACCAAATACCATTTTGTTTTTGAAAAAACAGTAAAATAGTTTTTTCTAAAGTTGGAAGTTTTACATAGATCTTTCTTTGGGAGCTCATGTTTCCATCTTACTTCTGTTAGACAATTTTATATCAGTGTGAAATATTTCATAATTGCAGTTATTTTTGGTAATGATTCTATAATATTGATTTGTTATTGTATATGTATTAGTAGATTTTTATCATTTTTAATTTTTGTCACCATGAAATTTCTGTTAAAAACATTACCCTGGTTTGAAGTATTATTTTAGATGTTATTAAAGGCTACTGATCTAGTATATTACTGATTTTAAAGCAATGTAAATGTATACCACTTATAGAAATAAGTGGGTTTTAATCCTCAGTAGTTCATTTAACCTTGTATTTGTTGTTGTTCAGTCAGAAAGTCATGTCCAACTCTTTGAGAACCCATGAGCTGCAGCATACCAGGCATTTCTGTCCTTCACTATCTCCCAGAGTTTGCTTAAACTCATGTCCATTGAATCTGTGATGCCATCCAACCATCTCTTCCTCTGTCACCCCCTTCAGCTCCTGCCTTGTACAGTTATAATTTATTTCTTACACGAGACAGGCTCCAAAACTGTCTATTCCTAAATTCAATTTATATTTGTTTAATATAAATAAATGCATATGAATGGGATGAGCTTCAGTGTGAAATATTGTTCAACAGAAAACTAAATATCATGCAGTGCCATATTGGGAAAAATTATTCATAATGCTTATTCCATTGAAAAATCAATTATTTCTTCCAATTATATTGAAAACAAAGAACTGGAAATATGTGATGTGAAAAATGATTTACTTCCAATTCATTAGATGCAGTGATTAGACAAAATTGTTGAGGAGTAAATAATAAAATTGCAAAAAAGAACAAGTTAATAATTATCACAAAAACTAAAATAATGGTTTCCTCAGGAAAAAAAAAAAAAAGTTTGTTATGTTTGGTTTGTGGCACATCAAAAGATTCCAGAGAAAGACGAGCTCTAGCTGGATAACTGGATTTTATTCCTTAAAATGCTTTATGTATATATATATACACATATGCTATGTGTATATAGCACACATAATAGTCTATATATATACGATATGTATATATGTATAGATATGTAACATTAGACTAATATAAACACTTAAAATCATAACTATATTATTAACACAGGCTAAAATTAGTAATAAGTAATTGAGACAAAGTAATAAATTTCAAAGATATAAAAGGGCAAGTGTCAGCAGTCAGCACACAGATTTGGTTTTAAAAAAATGCAGTTTTAAAGAATTTTCTATGTAGAAAATTTTAGGGCAGATCTAAAAATCACATAGGAATATCAGAGCTAAACATAATACAGCTCAGATTCTATCAAATACAACTGAGTTTTGACTGAAGAAACCTGTTTATATTTCTGCAAATTGAGGGCATGACATCAAACAAATTCGATATGGTAAGTTATAAAATAAACTACTACAAAAATATGCTTTCTCTATCAGGAAATGTGCTTGCATGAAGACAATTTCCATAGAAAATATAAAATTTTGTATCTGTCAGCAGCTCCAGCAGGTTTGCTGTTGTTGTTTTTCCTCTAAATTAAGAAGATCATGTCACAAAGTAGAACTAAAGAAAAGATTCTCTTTTATGACCCCATCCTAAATACTGCACTGGGCCAAGGACTTCAATTTGATTGTTAGACAGGAAAGTATAAAATAATATAGCATTGATATTTTACTACAGTTTGATATCAGGGCTTTCCTGACTTTAAGAGGACAAAAGGCTGTGAGGAAAATTATGCTAGGAAAAAGGGCAGAGAAAGTTAATGAGCTAGGGATGCAGAAAATCCCAAGATTTCAGTTATATGTTTCTGTTCTGCGAGACTGCTAAGTCACTTCAGTTGTGTCTGACTCTGTGACCCCATGGACTGTAACCTGCCAGGCTCCTGTGCCCATGGGATTTTCCAGGGAAGAATACTGGAGTGGGTTGCCAATTCCTTCTCCAGGGGATCTTCCTGACCCAGCGATGGAACTTCGTCTCTTATGTCTCCTGCTTTGGCAATTGGGTTCTTTATCACTAGCACCAGTTGTTGTATAGGTTGAAGCCGTATAGGTTCCTCCAAGATCTAATTCCAACATGAACCAGTTCTCATGCCCTGAGACAGCCACTTAACCTCCCAAGTCTCTGTCTGTTTATCTGCAGCATGGATTTTCTGAAATATAAAAATGAAGATACACCCAAAGAGCTTGAAAAGTGCATTCAGTAAATGTTAATAATAAATTTTACTTCAGAAATGTGGAAGGCAGCTCTCCAAATCAGATTGTGTTTGGGAAGAAAGGGATAAATGGTATTAATATCAACACTGACGTTAATATGTTGAAACATTTTCTTTAGATGTAGCATACATAAACTGCAATCCAACTATTCTTGTTCAGTGAAATAATATGAAATAAATACAACCTTATTACTATCACCCATATTAAAATATTTGCATTAACTGAGACTTCTGTATCTCAATTTCTGCCTTCTCCCCCAACAAATATAATACCATAGATTAGCATTATCTATTTCAAACTTTATAGAGATGAAAGTATAGCTACATATTGTTCATGCATATATCTTCTTTGATTCAATATTATGGACTTTCTGATATCACTTTTGTGTGAAGTGTCCATTCTGATTTCTAATTTAAAAATTCATTGCCTGTCTTTAGTTATTTACTTTCATGAATTATTTATACATTTTGATATATATTCTAGACACACATACACAAACACACACATATTAAAGTTAAAAGGGCTTACTTTACCATATGCCTAGACTTAGTATAAGTCTGTAGTTATTAAAGCAATGTGATAGGGGCAAAAAGACAATAAATAGAGTACAATAAAATAAAGAGTCCTGAAACAGGACTGTCATATATATATATGGCAGTGCAGTAGAGGAGTGATGGAACTTCAGTAATAGTGCTGGAGAGATGAAGAAGCTAAGTAGATTTTTAGGTATTGATATAAAATGAGAAAATGTCCTTAACCTCTTCCTTACACAATACACACACAAAAAATGTCAGATACACTATAGGACTAAATACAAAACGTGAAATAATAAATCTTTTTTAAAAATAATTTAAAAATTTTATTGAGGTTTAGCTGATTCACAATATTATATTAACTTTAGCTGTATAGCATAGTGATTCAATATTTTTACTGATTATATTGCCTTCAAAGTTATTGCACAACAATAGCCATATTTACTGGTGTTGTACAGTATATTTTTATTGTTTCTCTACTTGTACATAATAGTTTCTATTTCATAATCGTGTACCCCTATTATGTCCCTGTCTCCCTCCCTCTCTTTACTGATAATCTCTGCTTCTGTTTCTTTTATTTTTTTTTCCACTTTTTTTTTTTTTGCTTGTTTGTTCTTCACAGTGGATTCATGAATTATATGCCTATCAACAGTGTACAAGGGTTCCCTTTTCTCAACATCCTTGATAAAAAACTCTTGCTATTTCTTTTGTTTTTGATGATAGGCATTCTGAGAACTGTGAGATGACACCTCACAGTGATTTTGGTTTGTATTTAACTGATTGTAAAAAAAATGTTGAGCATCTTTTTAAGTGCCTACTGACCATCTGTATATCTTCTTTGGACAAATTATTCCAAAGATATATTCACATCTTCTGCCAGTTTTTAATTTGTGTGTATATATATATATATATACACACACACATATACATATTGGATGTTGAGTTGTATATCCACTTAATGTTTTGTATATTAACCTTCCATCAGTTTAGTTCAATTCAGTCACTCAGTTGTGTATGACTTTTTGCAATCCCATGGACTGCAGCATGCCGGGCCTCCCTGCCCATCACCAACTGCTAGGGTTTATTCAAACTCATGTCCATTGAGTTGGTGATGCCTTCCAGCCATCTCATCCTCTGTTGTCCCCTTTACCTCCTGCGTTCAATCTTTCCCAACATCAGGGTCTTTTCAAATGAGTCAGTTCTTCACATTAGATGGTAAACTTTTGGAGTTTCAGCTAAAGCATCAGTCCTTCCAATGAATATTCAGGACTGATTTCCTTTAAGATGGACTGGTTGGATCTCTGCAGTCCAAGGGACTCTCAAGAGTCTTCTCCAACACCACAGTTCAAAAGCACCCTTTATAGATTGTATCATTAACAATATGTACTTTTATTCAGTAGGTTGTCTTTTTCTTTTACTGATGGTTTCCTTTGGTCTACAAAAACTTTTAAGTTTAACCAGGTACTGTTCATTATTTTTCCTTGTTTATTTTTGTTTATTTGTTTGTTTTTCCCCTTAAGAAACAGATCCAAAAAAATAGTGCCAAGGTTTATAACAAAGAGTGTTGTGGCTATGTTCTGTCCTAGGAGTTTTATGGTTTCAGGTCTTACACGTAGGTCTTAATCTATTTTGAATTTATATTTTTTGGTAGTGGGAAAAATGTTCTAATGATTTAACATCGTTCTTTTACATGTAGCTGTCCAGTTTTTCCAACATGATTTATTGAAGAGACTGCCTTTCTCCATCGTGTTTTCTTGCCTTTTCCCCCATAGTTTAATTCTGTAGGTGTGTGGGCATATTTCTGTGCTATCTATTCCGTTCCATTGATCTGTGTGGCTGTTTTTGTGTCAGTACCAAGCTGCTTTGATTCCTGTAGCTTTGGAGTTCAGTCTGAAACCAAGGGGCGTGATTCCTCCTGATTTGTTCTTTTTCTCTTTAAGATTGCTTTGACAATACAGGGTTTTTGGTGTTTACATATACAGTGTAGGATTATTTGTTCCCATTCCGCAAAAAAAATGTCATGGATTTTTTGATAAGGATTGCATGAAATAATGCAGCTCTTAAAAGATGACACAAGAAAAAGTCTTTAATGACATTTGTATAGGACAAACAGAAGGTATAAAGTGAATGTTGATTGGATTTAAATCTTTTTAAGGTCACATGTTTACTTACACCTGAGTCTATTGCTAGTCTTTGATAGAATATTATTTGCAAATTGTGTAGATTATTGAACCTATTGTTAGCAGAAATAAAGCTAGATGCTAAAATATTTCAAAGTTATAAAAAACTCTATAGTAAAAAGTAGGTCCCTTCTAACCTTTGTTCTCAATCACTGAGTTAATCTCCCTAGAAGTAATCACTGCTAACTTGTTATTGGGTATTTTCCAGAGAATTCAGATGAACTCTTTCAGTTCAGTTTAGTCTTTCAGTCTTATAGAGTCTTTGTGACCCCATAGACTGCAGCACACCAGGCTTCCCTGTCCATCACCAACTCCTGGAGCTTGCTCAAACTCATGTCCATCAGGTTGGTGATGCCATCCAACCATCTCATCCTCTGTCACCCCCTTCTTTTCCTGACTTAAATCTTTCCCAACATCATAGTCTTCTCTAATGAGTCTGCTCTTCACATCAGGTAGCCAAAGAATTCTATTTACTTTATTTTTATTTCACTCTATTTTGGTTCATAATTTCCACATAGAATATAAAAACCAGATGTCAAGTAATAACTCCAGTTACACACAGTATTTGAACCTACTCTCCATCAGAATATAAAATTATTTTTCCCTTCTTTCAGTGAAGAAGATCATTGCAAGTTCCAGTAACTGCTTTTGATTATGGTGATAGCTATAGTTCATTCAGATATAAAGTTTTGAAGAAAAGCAATAAGACCTCAAGGAAATAAATTCCCCAATATGACAACTTATGAAAGACACTCCACAAACACTTCCAAAATCCCTAGTTCCTGACATGGATCTTTATTCTCTTTTCTGTGGTATATCTTTTCATTCAAAAGTATTATTTTATCAAGCATTTCATGAACATTCACTAATACCTAGAATTATACTTTATGTCAAAATATATGAATATAAATAATCTCCTAGTTAATAAGAATGTCACAGTGAAAGATATAGACAAAAGGGAAGGCTTATATGAGAGACCTATTTTTTATAATTTTTTTGTAAATGTTATTTCTTTTTTTCATGGAAAGGCATTTTATTTAAAATATAACACTGTGTGCATGTCAATCCCAAACTCTATCTATCCCTCCCTCTCCACCTTCCCCCACTGGTAAACCACAAGTTCATCCTCTAAGTCTATAAGTCTATTTCTGTTTTATAAATAAGTTCATTTGTATCATTTTTTAAGATTCTGCCTAGAAGGGATATCATATGATATTTGCCTTTCTCTGTCTGACTTACTTCACTTAGTATGATAATTTACAGGTCCATTCATATAGCAAGTTGCATTATTTCATTCTTTTCAGTGACTGAGTAATATTCCATGGGTTATATATACTATATCTCTTTTATCCATCCATCTATTGATGAACATTTATTTTTCTTCCTTGTCGTGACTATTGTAAACAGTGCTGCAATGAACATTGGGGTGCATGCATCCTTTTGAGCCATGTTTTTAATCCAAATATATGCCCAAGAGTGGGATTGCTGGATAATATGGTAGCTTTGTATTTAGTTTTTAAGTAATCAGTGTCAGTCAGTCAGCTAAATCATTCAGTCATGTCAGACTCTTTGAGATCCCATAGACTGCAGCACGCCAGGCCTCCCTGTCCATCAACAACTCCCAAAGCTCACTCAAACTCATGTCCATTGAGTCGGTGATGCCATCCAGCCATCTCATCCTCTGTCATCCCCTTCTCCTCCAGCCTTTAAACTTTTCCAGCATCAGGGTCTTTTCCAATGAGTTAGATCTTTTCATCAGGTGGCCAAAGTATTGGAGTTTCAGCTTTAGCATCATTCCTTCCAATGAATATTCAGGACTGATTTCCTTTAAGATGGACTGGTTGGATCTCCTTGCAGTCCAAGGGACTCTCAAGAGTCTCCTCCAACACCACCGTTCAAAAGGATCAATTCTTCAGTGCTCAGCTTTCTTTACAGTTCAACTCTCACATCCATACATGACTACTGTAAAACCCATAGCTTTGACTATATGAATCTTTGTTGGCAAAGTAATGTCTCTGCTTTTTAATGGGCTGTCTAGGTTGTTCATAATTTTTCTTCCAAGGATCAAGTATCTTTTAATTTCATGGCTTCAATCACAGTAGCTGTACTAATTTACACTCCAACCAACAGTCTAGGAGGTTTCCATTTGCACCTCACCAACTCCAGCATTTATTGTTTACAGAATTTTTGATGATGGTCACTCTGATTGGGGTGAGGTGGTGATAGTAATACAATTGTGATGTTGTTTAGATATAAAAGTCCAGTACTCCCTTAATGACCTTTAATAGTTGCTGTTAAAATACCAGATTCCTGTATTTACTTTTAGGATCTCCTGGTCTGTTGCTTCCTATTTCTTTGATTTCTCTGGTAGTACCTTTATTACTAATTCAAGGGCCTGGCTAAATCATTTAATAGTGCATATTGTTGTAAAAACTCTTGATAGAATGGGTCTTGAAGCCCATGGGCTGGAGTTAAAGAGTTTAGGCATCACAACTAGGTATTTCTTTAATAACTCTTTTCCATACTCACTTCAGGAATAGATGTGCTAAAACTGGATCTCAATTGTGCTCTGACTTACTGTGAGGAGGAGCAAAAATCTATTGGCTCTTCATAGACACAGATTTCCTACCCACATTTTATAATTTCAGGGAACCAAACCCAAACTGGCCAAGGTCATTTAACTGAAGAACTTTGCAAAACCATTTAATTCCTTTGCATAGACTTTCTTTTAGAGTATAAATGGGGCAGATACACAAATAGGACACATGAGACCTGATATGTGTACACATATATGTATCTCAGTTGCATAATTCAGACTGATGATCTAAAGTTTATTTAATAAAAAGTTCTGGGGTCTGGAATCAAATACACCTGAGATTAAGATCCCAACATCTCCATTAACACTTAGACTATGTGAGGAAATGTTTCTTCTCATATGAAATGAACTTATGATATTAATATAAAGGACTTTAATATACATGGGTAAAATTCCTAGGATAATCTCTGTTCTATGACAGCATTTGCTTGAGGTTTATTTTGAAAGTATCTGAAGATATTAGGAAAAATAACTTATGAAAGTGGAAAGTATGAAGTTGCTTAAGTGTTGCTGGTGTAAGTTATTAATACAAAAGGCATGTACAATTGTGGGAGATAAGCATTAAGTAAGTTGAGAGAGCAGGGAAAGCAAAGATTAAAAAAAAAAAAGAAGAGAACAAAAACAAGAAACAAACCTACACAAAGCCATTCCAAAAAAAAAAAAAAGAGGAGTAAAGTATTTTCCAGAGAACACAGACTATATAGAAAGAGGACAATGGAAGAGAAAATCTACATAATGGAGGTGAAAATAGCCTCTAAGGAAGGAAATAGCCTTGTCATGCTTATTCCTGTCCTAGAATAGGCATGATGTGTAAAGCTGAGGAAACGTTTTGTTCTTTATTTCTTAAAATTAATTATTTGACTTTACAAAGAAATCACTAGCAAATCTCATTTTGTAACTATGTTCTCTGTGTGTTCACTTATATACTAAATTTTGCCTTATGTGACAAAAGTTAATGGCATAGATACATTTATAAACGCAACTATTACATAGTCACATAGCTCAATTACAAAAAAAAGGATTACTGTACCTGCAAATGCATGATTTGAATTTTTAAATCATCATATAAAAGAAAAGATTATTAATTATAACAACAGCACAGGATAAAGTTTCAAAATTTACAAATTTAGCTAAGTATGAGTAGTTTGTATAAAGAGTTTGAGTTCTCATAATTTAGATCCTTTGGCAATTTTTAAAAATTAGAGGCTATATATTAACTTTTGAAGTCCTGAAAATAGTGATGAAAGAAATGTTGACCAGTAGATCAAGGTGTCCTCTCCATCTTATGCAAAGCTGTTGGGGAAAGCATGTCCCATTGGGGTACTGAAAGAACTAAGGTAACAGTGAAGTTTCTAATAAAATAAAACATAACCATCATGTTTTCTTGGGGACAGAGGGAGAAATGTGTATATGGGTGTGATTATATGTCCTGGGGAACTCAGACTTAAACTTAATATTGTTATTGTTAAGTTACTAAGTTGTGCCTGATTCTTTGTGACCCCATGAATTGCAGCATGCCAGGCTTTCCTGTCCCTCACCATCTCCCTGAGTTTGCTCAAACTCGTGTCCTTTGAGTCCGTGATGCCATCCAACCATCTTATCCTCTGTCATCCCTTCCTCCTCTGTCATCCCTTCCTCCTCCTGCCTTCAGTCTTTCCCAGCATCAAGGTTCTTTCCAATGAGTCTGCCCCTCACATCAAGTGGCCAAAGTATTGGAGCTACAACTTCAGCATCAGTCCTTCCATTGAATATTCAGGGTTGATTTTCTTTAGGATTGACTGGTTTGATCTCCTTGCTGTCCAAGGGACCCTCAATAGTCTTCTCCAACACCACAGTTCAAAAGCATCAATTCTTTGGCACTCAGCCTTCTTTATAGTACAACTCACATCCATACATGACTACGGAAAAAACCATAGCTTTGACTGGATGGACCTGTGTCCCCAAAGTAATGTCTCTGCTTATTAATATGCTGTCTAGGTTGGTCATAGCTTTTCTTCCAAGGCACAAGCATCTTTTAATTTCATGACTACAGTTCCTACCTGCAGAGATTTTAGAGACCAAGAAAATAAAGCCCGTCATTATTTCCATCGTTTCCCTATTATTTGCCATGAAGTTATGGGACCGGATGCCATGATCTCAAGTTTTTTGAAAGTTGAGCATTAGACCACAATAATGTTATGATCTTAGATTCCTAGATGCTTGGTGATTTATTACACTATTTCTCTAAGTTTTTGTTTTTTTTTTTTTTCCCTTTGTTTTTATGTTTGCTACTTAAATAGTCTGGCTTTGTAATAACTTATCTCTAGCCCCCTTTATATTGAATCAGAAAAGGATAAATTCTGAGAGGTATCAGAGATGTAGGGAGAAAGGGGAAAAAATAAGGAAAGAAAATTAAGATCTTTGAGTCATTTGGATGGAAAGAGGAACAGAAAGATACTTTTAATGTAATACCCCTACTATGCATGACCTTAAAATGTGACTAATTCATATCCTATCAGTTAATTTTTCTATCATTATTGTGTTAGAAGAACTAGAATAAAAATTAAAATGAACAAATTGAGTCAGTTTCTACTGATAACAAGGAGAAAGTTTGTGGATTGTATCAGTTAGTATGAATCTCCAGAATGTAACATTTATTCCTAAACCTTTGAGAAGGAAATGGAAACCTGCTCCAGTATTCTTGCCTGGAGAATTCCATGGACAGAGGATCCTGGAATGTCACAGTCCATGGGACCCCAAAGAGTCGGACACCATTGAGCAACTATTGCTAACTCACTTGCTTACCTTAAGCATTTAGAAGAATTTAGTTCAGGGTAAAAACATATTTTATATTTGTGTCTAAACTCTAAAGAGATACCTCAAAAGACTAAAAATTAGATCCCTAAGGGCTTCCAAATGGAAAGGATTAAATATATGTGTAAAAACTTATATGCCTTCTGTATTGAATAACTCAATTTGACTGACAATTTAACACTGTAAATAGAAGGTGCATTTTAATTTACTAGCTCAGTAAAGGTTGTTGGAAAATTTAATCTTTTTGTTGGAGTTCACATTTGCATAACAAAATTTATTATCCATCATTAACTAGCCTTTAGGAAATTCTAATTTTAATTTTCTCCTGTCAAGATACCTGGACAATTCGCAGTTAATAAGCATTGCATTTAAGAGACTGCATTAATGTGGAAGCTATGGACATCATTAGATGGATAAAATAGTCAAATTCTAAATTAATTAGAGACTTTTCAATCTATCACACTTTCTCACTTGAAAACATATGGAGGAGTATTTTATATCATTTATAACAATAAAATATATGTATTCATTTTATAAATTATTAAACTAAAGAAAATTATTTACCAGCAATGTTTGACAAGCAATGTTTTCTTTCAGATCCTTCTTATTTTGTGAATATTCAACTTTTATAACTTATTGGAGCCTAATGAATAGCTGATAACTGCTAGGTTTTTATGTGTATATTCTGCCATTAATATATACATAAACATATTATTCCATGATACACACACATATGAATCAGAAATACTCAATAGAATTTGCTCAGAAAAGTGAAGCTAATAGCCTGAACATTAATAAAATATTATACTTGGATCCATATTTTCTTTCTTTTTTTTTTCAGGAATTTCTCTGAACTATTGTAGCAACAGTGATGGAAACAGGAGTAGGAATAGAGATAATCAATAAGGAATATCTGTTTAAGAATAAAATGTGAAAGATTGAGAAAAGCAGAGAGTGGATGGCTGGCAGAGATGCTATAAAGATTTCACCAGCAAGTGAAAGTGAAAGTGTGAGTCACTCAATCGTGTCTGATTCTTCGTGACCCCGTGGCTGCAGTCTGCCAGGCTCCTTTGTCCATGGAATTCTACAGGCAAGAATACAGACATGGGTAGCCATGCCCTTCTCCAGGGATCTTTCTGATCCAGGGATCGACTCTGGGTTTCCCACATTGCAGGCAGATTCTTTACCATCTGAGCCACAAAGGAAGCCCACCAGCAAAGGAATACCTGTTATCAAGCAACTGTAGAAACCCACTTGTTTAACCAGGCACTGTTGCTGTTTTTCAGTTGCTCTGTTGTGTCTGACTCTCCTTTCTCCTTTTGCCTTCAATCTTTCCCAGCATCCGAGGCTTCAAATCAGGTGACCAAGGTATAGGAACTTAAATTTCAGCAACAGTCCGTCCAGTGAGTACTCAGGATTGATTTCCTTTAGTATTGATTGATTTGACCTCCTTGCAGTCCAAGGTACTTGCGAGTCTTCTCCAGCACCACAACTTTACCTTTTCAAGAAACTGTAATCACATAATTTCCTTAAAGTTATATCATTTCTACTTGATATTTTTACCAGATTTTTTTAAATTCTAGAGTTTTTCTTTATAACATGCTGTACTAGAGTGTGTAAATATTCAGTCATGTCTAGCTCTTTGTAACTCCATGAACTATAGCCCAGCAGGCTCCTCTTTCCCCGGAATTTCCCAAACAAGAATACAGAAGTGGGTCACCATTTCTTTCTCCAGGGGAGCTTCCCAATCTAGGGATCAAACTCAAGTCTCTTGCATCTCTGCATTGGCATGCAGGTTTTTTACCACTGGTGCAACCTGGAAAGCCCAGTAAAATACTTTAGAAAACATAAAGGGGCCAAACTTCATTAAAATATCAAATTAAATAATTTATTTCACAGTAAAACAGTTATTTGTTTAATTATTCCTTATCAAAATGATTTTAAGAGATTTGACCTCTTAAAAATATTTTACCATGCAGAAAATATTGTTCTGCAATTGTTATTAGGTTGAATGTGTGGTTTGATTTGCCAATGAAGAGTGTAAGTGATATACATCAATGACCAGCAAAATTTTAAAAGCAATTATGTTTCACAGCTCTCTTATTATTTGTCAGGCTCATGTATTATAAGTACCTGTATGTGATTGTCTATGTGTACAAATATAAGTATATATATAAGTTAATGAATAAATTAAATTATATATAATAATAATGCAGTAACAATATAATTCAATAACTTTTGACTTCAAAGTTGATTGTAAAAAAAGGTTTATAAAATATATAAAATAGAAATAGATTATTAATAGAGAATAAGTGTATACAATATATTTAAATCATATTTACATTTAAATCATATATTTTAAATCATATTTAAAATTGTTTAATGTTATGGATGATATGCATGATTACATTTTATTATATAGTCATGAAAAATATCTATATGCATTTGCATTCAGTCATTAATTTCAAATTCATAATATGAATGTGACAAATATTTCAACATCAGCAAGCATCTTATATTGTAATATTTTTCTATATGCTTAAAATGATAATTCATAATATAAAGACTGGGGATTTTTACTTCAAGTGTTTTAGTGAATTTTATAATTTTTCATTTATAGCATGTACTTTCCTAAGGCATGCTAGGTGTCTTACATTTTTGACTTCATAATTTGAAAAACCCTAAAGATATAGTATGTGGCGTTTGAAGTATGCAATTCTGATGGGTATGAAAATAGCTTAAGTCTGTATTCTTATTTTATGGAAATTTTCATGTTCATTGTACTCTATGATGTTTGTAAAATTTAAAATTTGCTAATAATTTAACTACACTAAAAGTGGTTCTTTCCCAGCACAAGATTTGCAGACTAGTTAGCTAATCAATATCTCTTTCCCACATTGCATGTATCTGGTGTTAGCTCATCTACTCAGAAATCTTGAGAGTCTTTGGACTACAAGAAGATCAAACCAACCAATCCTAAAGGTAATCAACCCTGAATAGTCATTGGAAGGACTGATGCTGAAGCTGAAGCTCCAATACTTTGTTCACCTGATGCAAAGAGCAGATTCATTGGAAAAGACCCTGAGGCTGGGAAAGATTGAGGGCAGGAAGAGAAGGGGGTAACAAGGGATAAGATGGTTGGATAGCATCACCAACACAATGAACATGCATTTGAGCAAACTCTAGGAGATAGTGAAGGACAGGGAAGCCTGGCGTGCTGCAGTCCATGAGGTCTCAGAGTCGGACATGACTTAGAAGCTTAATAACAATAACAAATTCAGGAATCTGGATTCATGCAAAACTTGGATAAAAGAACTGAAAAAGCTCCCTTCCAAACAAACATAGCCATATAACCTGCTTTCTATTAATTTTACATTTACTTCCACTTCTCATCTTTTAATATTTTTCTGTATTTTCACAAGATAAATTTTTACTCTCAACAAACATCTTTATAAATAGTGGCTTAATATTGTTCTAATTCTTTTGGTTTTCTTAATGTTATTTCATCTTATTGATTTTGACTTTCAAGGTAGTCACTGAAAAAATGTGAAATTGATTGAACTCTATGTAACTGTTAAATAATATTTTTTACTTCATCATAATTGCGTTTAAAATGCTGTAACTACAAAACATAAAGAACATTGAAGAAAAGAAGGGAAAACACAGCAAGTAAAAGGAAAATATATTACCAAAATAATTTTGATGAAATGAATCACTTTTTTAAAAATATGTTTATTTCCTAAAGAAATAAAATATTATAAATATATTATTTCACACTGACTTTTTATAAATATAACTTTAAGTGACATTAGTTTTTTTTTTTTTTGCACAAAAATCACTACAAAATAAAATCATATAGCTAATGCATGTATTTATGCAATGTTCTAATTCATTGCAAAGCCCCTCTTATGTGCTGGCCCTACCCTAACCTTTGGGGGAAAAAAGAAGAAGATATGATCCCTGATGTCTAGAATTTGCACCCTGGACCATTGGAGAGAGACATCTAAACAGGTAATGACAGCCTGATGAGGTCCGTGTAAAGATAGAACTGCAGAGTTCCCGCCCTGTGTCATCTACTCAGATTGCCTTGAGTATACCGGTCCTTTCCGGCCACTCAATATGGTGCTATTTGATGAAGTCTGTGTAGATTGTCAGGTACTTCAATCACTGTTTGCTCTAAATTACCACTGATTCCCTCCTTTTAGGTGTGCAGCATTTTCTTCCATCAAATTCTGCTTTTATATCTGTAATTTACATGTCAAAACTAAGACACATCCCTGTGTGTGGCATTTGCTGATTACTTCAGGGTAGAAAGCATGACTAAGAAGTGAACGTGAAGTGTTATCTGTTCAGTGTATGGTCTGACTTTTTGCAACCTCATGGACTGTAGCGTACCAGACTCCTCTGTCCATGGAATTTTCCAGGCGAGCATAGTGCATGGATTGCCATTTCTTCCTTCAGGGTATCTTCCCAACCCAGGGATCAAACCAGGGCCTCCTGCATTGAAAGCCGATTCTTCACCATCTGTGCCACCAGGCAAAGCCAGCTGAGGCTTTAAGGCATGAGTTCAACCGTGGATCTGCCACTTAAAAGTCTTCATTTACAATACTTCGAACAAGTTTTACTTATTGATTAAAAAAAAATGAGTGATAAGAGTCCTTACTTAGCAAATTATTATAACACAGGCAAACCTTAGTGGAGAAGTTGGCATATGGTACTCAATGTGTGTATGTGAAGTGAAAGTCACTCAGTCGTGTCCAATTCTTTGCGACCCCATTGACTGTAGCCTGCAAGGCTCCTCTGTTCATGGAATTCTCCAGGCAAGACTACTGGAGTGGGTAGCAGTTCCCTTCTCCAGTGAATCCTCCCAATTCAGGGATTGAAGCCAGGTCTCCCACATTGAAGGTGGGTTCTTTACTGTCTGAGCCACCTCAATAAGTGTTAGTAATATATGGAAGTTATAGGGTTGCTGCCAACCTTGCTATTGTCATTATTATTACACAATTTTGCTTATCTTGGTGCAGTAATTGCATCATAATTATGTACTTAATGAAGACATACAAATTGCAAACTCCTGAGGGAAATTGTTAGTTTATAAATTGATTAATAGGAGGCTATATGTACAGTGGTTAAGCACATGGCCTTTGTGGATCAATTGCTCAGGTTTAATTTCCATGTCACTGGCTAACGTGGTAAAACATTTTATCATCTCCTACTTCAGCTTCCTAATCAATTAAATTGAAAATACATAGTTCTTCTCTCATAGAATTACTATGAAATTTTATGAGTTGAAATATTTAAAGTGCTTGCCATGATATCTAGCAAATAAAAGCACTATCTAAGTGTTTTGTCATTAAGATTGCTATTATCTTTATTATCAATAATACTATGAGTATTCTCTTGGAAAATATGTGAAGTATAATGAGTTTATTCTGAACTTCTCAACTCCTAATATCTAGCTCACTTACTCTGCCTTTTTGGAGGTGGTATTCTACCACCAAAAGGAAGTAAGTAAGTGTAGTCACTCAGTCATGTCCAACTCCTTGCGACTCCGTAGACTGTAGCCCATCAGGCTCCTCTGTCCATGGAATTCTCCAGGCCAGAATACTGGAGTGGGTAGTCACCCCTTCTCCAGGGGATCTTCCCAACCCCTTATGTTACCACCATAGTGAAAGTTGCTCATTTGTGTCTGACTCTTTGCTATTCCATGGACTTAATTTTCCAGGCCAGAATACTAGAGTGGGTTGCCTTTCCCTTCTCCAGATGCTACCACCATAAGGGCAAAGGAATTACTCCATTTGATAGGTCTCTGGGTTCCATATTTCTTTTCTTTCTGAAATCTGGTAAATCATCCTCCTAACTGTGATTATATGAAATATACACAATGCATCAAAGGTATACAGAATTCTTATTATTTTCAAGGAACTTGAGAGGTGGAGCACCTGCTATGTGTTGCTATTATAATAGATCTGTATTTTCCCGAGCCTTCTCCATCTCCTGCCCAGAACTTTATCTGCTCACTGGTAGATGTCACAGTTTTTAGAGTGCTCTCCTTGGACCTTTTCTTTCCTTTAGCTATATGCTTTCCCTGAAAGATCTCATTCACAACCACAACTCAAATATCAACTATTTCTGTATGCTTTATCTCCCTACTGCATTCCAAACACTCCCTTCCACCAACGTGTTGAATGTCCCTCCTCCACCATCGCACGGAATCCATGGGCATATCAGAAGCTTCTTGTATAGCACTTTATTGTCCTCCCCTCATCTACCTCATTCACTAAGAAGAGGGTTCTTTGTGAATGATGCTATCATTTATTCATCCCCCATAAGGGAACTTGAAAAGGTACTATGGATTCGCCCCTATCCTTCACTCCCACCACCCAGTAAATTGTCAAAGTTCACTGTCCAAATGCCCCAAGTCTCTCTACTGCTACTGCTTCTGCCTCAATCTGGACTTCATCAGCTCTGACCTGAATTACTGCAAGGGCACCTTGACCACACTGTCTCCTATCTGGTATTTCATGTGTTATCATACTACTCTAAATAATTTTAAATAAGAATGTAATTATGTCACTTCTCTACTTAAAAATACTTTAGCAATTCCTTATATCATTGACAAAGTTCACATTTCTTATAAAAATATATAAATCCATCCAGGGTCTGATTTATGTATACATTCTAGTCTCATCCATCCTTTGTATATCCTTTAATTCCTGATTTAGGTCTGTTTATAAAGATCTATTTATACCTTTTATACTATTCTAAAGTCAATTATCTGTTCTTATTAGAATTATTTTGCTCACTTTAAAAGTATCAGCTTAATTCTGTCAATATGATTTGTTCTTTATAACTTCTTTCACACCTCTTTTCACACTCTCTTAAAATCATTTATACTGTCTACCTTTTTCCACTAGTCTGTCAACTGGCTGGTCTGGTCAGGTAGTAGGGTACAAATTTAGTTCTAATCTAAGCTGGCAAAGCAGGTCTGGCATGTTGTACATGCTTAAAATATTGCTTGAAACACTGAGCGATGGAATGAATAAGTGAATAGAGCATGTTAGTTAAAGAATTTTTCATAAGCTGGTTGGTTTGATTATACAAAAAAGTGCATTGAGTTAGACTTTTTAGAAAAAGGATAAGTTCAAAGTGCAATACTAGTTAAAACAACTACCAAAAACATCATGAGACAATATGTTCCCAAATAGCCAGAAACTATATATAAGAAACAATGGATAGGATTCACAGAGGCAAAAAAGTGAACTTATAAAATTTGCTGGTTCATTCTATTTTTGGAGAGTTTAGGAAGATTTTAATGCGGTACCACAGGAATTCTTAGCACATAGAATCTTAAAATTTTAAAGTACCTTAGAGGTTACAGTGTCCAGTTGTCTGTGGGTGCAGGAAATCACCTTCCTAACAGTAATTGCATGTGGTCATTTACATGTAATTTGAAAAACACAATGAGAAATGGAATCCATTTACTACTGCTAGTCACTCATTCCATGTTAATTAATAATAATTTTCCCTCTGAAAATCAATATGAATATTGTTATAGTTGTGCTTGCTATTTATGTGTTGGGATTACTAAAATTACTTGTTTTCTGTGTGCTTATAAAGTTATCAAATCTCCTCAAATGAATTTAATTTTAGAATGAAAGAAAGAAGTAAAGAATGAAAGGAAGTTAGATAAAGAGGGAGGCAGGATGTAAGAAAGATGAAAGAGAGAGAAATAGACAAAGAGAAGGAAGAAAGGAGCGGAAGAGGAAGGAAGGTGGGAAAGAGGAAGGAAAGAAGGAATGAAGGAAGTCCATTCCTATACTGAGTTAAGTTCCCTAAAAGAGGGAAATTATATTTACAGGACCTTGAACCACATAGAAAAATTAAGTTTATAATGAATATAATGATTCTACAAATACCTACAGTAATTATAGCCCCTCTTAGATTTCTCTTTTCAATTAATACAGACTTTTCCCTTTAGTATATATCCCTGCGTTCATTTCAAAAAAGTTCCCTAAAGTGATGGCAAAATGTCTAGTATTTTCAAATGGCTTTTCCCCTTCTGTTTTATTTTTCAAAAATTAAAATAAATATATTTTAAAAGACAGATATAACCATTTATATAGCATGTAATGTTATAAATTATATATGAAAGGCAAATATATATATATATATATATATATATATAAAAGAATAATCAACAAATTTATCTGAAAGTTCCCTTATTTGTTGACTTCTGTGAAGGAAAAATAAACATACTAGCATATTAGGTCAATTAGCAATTTATGAATTTACTTAAAAAATTAAATGAAAATTTTGAGTTAACTTGTATTAAGACAGAGAGGAAATGAAAAATGTCACACAGCTATATAAAATTCAGTCATAATTTTACTATTACTAAGAATTTGAAGGTAATAATGAAGTAAGATGAAACTGACTCAATGAAGCATATTAATACTATTGACAGTAAATAAGAAAGTATGGTGCTATTTAATCAATGTGTTGGTTATCCTGCCTGATATACTCACTGATTGTTCTTACCAAAATAATGCATTAGGTATTAATGACATTACTTACATGTATTAGTGACAACTAAATTCCAAAGTTTAGCTATTGCATTTCTTTAATGTGGGGCATTTTCATGAGTGTATTTTTTTTTTTGGTCCTTTTTCTTTTTATTTACTTGGTTCATGTGGCAGCATTGATTTGCAGTACTTTTCTTGTCACTAAATTCAATCTCACCATCTGAGAAAGAATCAGCTAGAACAAGTACAGCTAATGATTAGCTAAAAGTGTTTTTCTTGCCTGAAATAACAGGAAATAGACACCTCAGTTGATAAGATAATTTACGGGATATTATACCCCTTTTGTAATGTTATTATCTTAAATCATACAAAGTACATTTTGACAGGTACTTTTTTTATTTTTATTTTTTTTAATGTTTCAATATTTTCACTTTTATTACTCAGAAAGAAAAGTAATCATAAAACTAAACAAAGTTCTTTTTTCCCCTTTTATTACACCAAAGAAATTGAGTTCAGTGAAGCACATTATGCCTCTCTCTATCAGGTGCATATTTATATTTGCATTTCTTTTTTTTTTTTTTTTTAGTTGGAGGCTAATTACTTCACAACATTTCAGTGGGTTTTGTCATACATTGATATGAATCAGCCATAGATTTACACGTATTCCCCATCCCGATCCCCCCTCCCACCTCCCTCTCCACCCGATTCCTCTGGGTCTTCCCAGTGCACCAGGCCCGAGCACTTGTCTCATGCATCCCACCTGGGCTGGTGATCTGTTTCACCATAGATAATATACATGCTGTTCTTTCAAAACATCCCACCCTTACCTTCTCCCACAGAGTTGACAGGTACTTTAAAAAAAAAAAAAAAGCCTTCATTTAAAGTTTGTTTTCCTTTGCATATCTCTCTCATGCCTCTTTTCCATTTTTTTTCTTCCATTTTCTCCTCTTTTTATTTTTACCTTATCTGGAAAAAATGCACAGTAGCACTAAGTTTAATTTTGAGAAACTTGCTAGTTTAAGGGGAAGCCATGTGCATGTGTGTGTGTGTGCTCAGTTGCTAATTCATGGCTCACTCTGCTACACCATGGACTTTAGCCCGCCAGGCTCCTCTGTCCATGGGATTTCCCAGGGAAAAATACTGGAGTGAGTTGCCATTTCCTCCTCCAGGGGATCTTCTCAACCCTGTGTGCAAACCCATGTCTTCTGTGTCTCCTGCATTGCCAGGCGGATTCTTTACCACTGAGCTACCAGGGAATCCAAGGAAAAGGCAGCCACCTAAAAATGAGGTTTGTCAACACAAATATTCCATGACTTGTTGAATTCCTTGACATTAATGAGTCTTAAAATAACAACAATAATAATAATCATGGTGCTTTGTATTTATCAAGGTTTTAGTAAACAGCAAGCCATGGTCTAAGCCCTCTACATGTATGGATTTATAGAAACAATTATCTTGCAATGAATCAGACTTCAGAGAATGTTTGAGCCATTTTGGTCCGTAACCGTTCTATTATTTGAAGTTAATAGGTCAAGCAGACTTATCAAATTATTCATACGGGAAAAATGTCTATATTTGAGCAAGAATATCACTTTAAAGAATGCATAGGTCAATTGTATGTTGAGGTTCAACCACCCTTTTAAAGTTAAGAGCATATAGTTTCTTCCAGTTTCAGCATTTGTTTTTTTCTATCAGTACTTATGTCAATGTTATGTTTGAAATGTCTCAGGAAATAAAAATAGTGTCATCATCATTGATTTTAGAACAGTTTAATAAAGTTAGTTGCATTCTCCTCTCTGTGGATTTTGTCTGTCCCTGATATATACAAAATGATACACAGTCAAAACAAATTTAGGATGCAGACATTGTTCCGAGTCCTACAGAGCAGATTTGTTTACATAGCAAGCACACTCTTGTTTCTTTTGCTCCCAGCAGTTGAGATTTTGCTAATTCCTTATGCTAATTCAAATATTGATATTTTTAGAACCATTCTTTTTGCAGTCAGGGGACAAGAGAAGAAGAGAGAGAGCACAAAAGTAAATCATACACAGTCAAAAGAAATATGTGTACTCAAAGAAATCATAGCTCTAAGCTCCAAAGTGAACAATTCTGGACAAGTCTATAAGTATTGATTTGTTCAGAAGTCTGAGAGTTATGTTTTGTTTTTTTCTATTCCAGAAAAAGATATATGATTAAATCATATATCTTCAGTTGTGTCTGACTGTTTGAAACACAACTTCAGTTGTGTCTGACTGTTTGAACTTATGGACTGTAGCCTGCCAGGCTCCTCTGACCATGGGATTCTCCAGACAAGAATACTGAAGTATATTGCCATTTCCTACCCCAGGGGACCTTCCTGACCCTGGAATCAAACCTGCATCTCTTACTGTCTCCTGCATTGACAAGTAGGTTCCTTATTACTAGCACCAATATGATTTATAACAAAGATTATAATGTCAACCTAATCAAAAATTTTATTGTAAAGATGTTTTAATTTTAAATTCATGTCTTCATTATTTTTTAATTACTTAGATTTATTTACTTTTGTAATCTTTAGTATGGTGATATCCTCTTCTTTTCAACAAGTCTTTGAATACAATTTTCCTTCACAGTTAATAGTCATACTTCTCAAGAAGAGATATAATTTGGTAAATGATACAGAACGGGATTGCCACGCTAATTTTAATCCAAAAGATGCATTGAGGTGATACACTGCTGGGATCTGTGTTAATCTTTAATGTCCATCAGCATGGCAATGGAAAAGGAAATGGCAACCTATCCAGCATTCTTGCCTCAAAAATTCCTTAGACAGAGGTCCCTGCCGGGCTGCAGTCCATGAGGTCAGAGAGAGTCGGACACAACTGAGCATGCATGCAGAGCATTGCAAGAGGTCCCTTCTATGTAGTAGTTATAACTATTTTTGTCCTTGGTAGGAAATATAAGTTTTTATTCTTGAGTCGTTTTTATTTATTTTTAATTGGAGGATAATTGCTTTATAATATTGTGATGGTTGCTGTCATATATCAACCTGAATCAGCTGTAAGTATACACATGTCACCCCGACCCAGGGCCTCTCTATTGTCTCCCACCCCATCCCACCCCTCTAAGTTGTCACAGAGCATTGGTTTTGAGCTCCCTGCATCATATGGCAAATCCCCACTAACTATCTATTTTGCAAATGGTGATGTATATGTTTCAATGTTACTCTTCTCAATTTGTTCCACCCTCCTCTTCCCCCGCTGTGTCCAGAAGTCTGTTCTCTATGCCTGTGTCTCCATTGCTTCCCTGCAAATAGGTTTATCAGTACCATTATTCTTGAAATTTTTAAAGAATGGGAAGACCTGAAAACATCTGAAATTTGCAAAACTTTAAAAAAATTCATTATAATTTTTTCATTAATTTGTGGATATATATATATGTATACTCACACACACATACAAGTAACTTTTTTCTGCTAATGTAGATATTACCACAGAAACAATGGCTATTTTGATGTATTTGAGGATATTTTTTATTGCCCACTGATATGTGATTTTAATAGTTAATATGATTAATGTAAGTTATTCAAAGACTCCAGAGTAATCTATCATACTAATCTTAAACACAACAAATTATATTTTCAATTTTTTTTTTTTTGAGCCAGATATTTGATAACACATGTTTACAAAGTTAAATACAAATATATATGCTATATATGTCATATGAAAGTGAAAGAAAGTGAAAGTGAAATTTGCTCAGTCGTCTCTGACTCTTTGGAACCCTAGTCCATGGAATTCTCCAGGCCAGAATACTAGAGTGGGTAGCCTTTCCCTTCTCCAGGGGATCTTCCCAACCGAGGGATCAAACCCAGGTCTCCCACATTGCAGGCGGATTCTTTACCAGCTGAGTCACAAGGGAAGCCCAAGAATACTGGAGTGGGTAGCCTATCACTTCTCCAGCAGATCTTTCCAACCTAGGAATCAAACCAGGGTCTCTTCCTTTGCAGGCGGATTCTTTACCAACTGAGCTATTTGGAAAGCCCATATATGTCATATATATATATTCTTAATGGTTTTGAACTTACTTGCTTTTAATTTAATTTAATTTTATTTTATTAATTTGTATGTGTGTGTGTTCAGCTTTTTTCATTATTTTTTTTTATATTGTAGTGATTTTTGCCATACATTGACATGAATCAGCCGTGGATTTACATGTATTCCCCATCCCGATCCCCCCTCCCACCTCTCTCTCTACCCAATCCCTCTGGGTCTTCCCAGTGCACCAGCCCCGCTCCAACCTGGGCTGGTGATCTGTTTCACCCTTGATAATATACATGTTTCGATGCTGTTCTCTCTAAACATCCCACCCTCGCCTTAATTTTAGACGCATCTTCTAAGTGCATAGTAAAGGTGAAGAAATTTTTCTCTCTTGCCTTAAGGTTCTCTTTCAGATTCTCTTTATATTCAAAACATTCAGTATCATTTGTATGCTACATTTACTCCTATGAATAAAAAACAAAAATCTAGTGAAAAAACTCCAATTAAGACATTGAGAAGAATTAACTTGATATTCAGAGATTTTTCTACTTTAAAAAGATTTCTTATAGAAGAAATAATCATAAGGAGGATGCATAATGAAAGTTTGCCAGACCCTGTGGCATTTTTTAATTGGAGATATTTTGGAGGTTGGCCTGAGTATCATTTGTAATAAGAAATGGCTGGTATCATCTAAACCAATACAGCATCTTACATGATGCTTTGTTTGAGTAAAGCAAATCATTCCCGTAGGAAAAAATTTAATGTGTGGGAAATTATATCTTAACAAGAAAATATACTTGGACATATACCAAATTAAATCATTCTGGCTCCAGCAGATTTTTCAGTTTTATTCCTTTAGATGAGTGTGAGCTAGGGAATAGAGCATGATCTTTAAATGTTAAATGGGGCTGTGCTGTCATCTAATACCACCTAACTCTGGACAGCTCAGTAGACAGTAGGACCTCCTTCTCTGTGCAAATCACCAAAACTAATAACCATTCCTCTTTTTGCACACATGTTGGTTTCTCTCTACATTTTGCTTTTTTGATCAGTCCCTCATTCTTAAAAGCTCCTCTTGAAATTATCTTCTCTTGAATTTTCTCTTGGTTTATAACTCTCCTCTCTCATTTCTCCTTTGATGGCTAACATATTTTCTTTCTTTTTTTTTTTTCTTATTCTCTTGTCTCTTCCTTAAGTTGTGTTGTGATCTTGAAAGTTCTGTGCCTGATTTTCTGCTCATCTCCAATTTAAAGATATTAATAGACCAAAAATTCTTGACTATTTATTGTATCAGGTACCTGTTTGGCAGTCTTGTGTACCCTATGAATCCTTTGTAAGAATGAATTTTTAATACTTGAAATAAAATACAGAAGATAGCACAGGAAATCATTCAAACTCAATTCCAAAGAATTTTTGAATACTTTATTAAGACAAATCAAAAGATCTATAGACAGGTCTAAAAAGTGTTTGTGCTCAGTCATTAAGCATGTCTGACTCTTTGCAACCCCATAGACCATAGCCTGCCAGACTCTTCTGTCCATGAAATTTTCCAGACAAGAATACTGGAGTGGGTTTTCATTTCCTCCTCCAGTGGATCTTTCTGACCCAGACACTGAACCCACATCTCCTACATCTCCTGCATTGGCAGGAGGATTCTTTAGCACAGAACCACATGTTAATCAATTAGTCATGTCTGAATCTTTGTGAGTCCAAGGACTGTAGCCCACCAGGCTTCTCTGTCCATCAAATTCTCCAGGCAAGAAAACTGGAGTGGGTAGCCATTCCCTTCTCCAGGGAAGGTTCCCAACCCAAGGCTCAAACCTGGTGCAGGCAAATTCTTTACCATCTGAGCCACTGGGGAAGCCCCCTGAGCCACTGGGAAGGTGGTCTAATAAGTACCACCTTTAAAAATAGGGATATGCCCCAATAATATTTCAAAATTTTATGTGATATGAAAGGGTCTGTGATCCATGTTGGTGACAAAACAGAGATACTGTTAAAACAGAGATGCTACTCTGATATATTGTCTATATTAATAAACTGAAGGGAATGATATTTTTAAGAGATTAGTGAAAATAACATGAGAGTTTTTCCCTTCAAGACCACAGACCCCTAACTTCTGTGCATGGATCCTTTAGGTTAAATCCACCTTCTCTAGATTACCTCTTCTCCTCATTTTCTGTTTACTCACAGCTCTTATCATAATGTTTTGTAATAAATAATTCATTGTCTTTCTCACTGATATGATATGTTTTGACAACTTTTTGTGTTTGACAACTTTGCCAGTGCTGAATCAAAACATATTTTTGAACGAGTGAAGAGATATTGACTTTCATTCCCAGAGTCTCTCCTGAAATCCAGATCTGTGTAGGCAACGTTTAACAAGGTTTGTCTATTCGAGTCATGAATGTGAGTTGCAATGCAGGATGAGAGCTATGACAAAGACCTAAAGAATCTAATGTTCCCAATACATTGGCCCCAAGACTCTTCTTTTCAGGTTCTATTCTATGTCCACACTCAGTGAAAGAAAGAAGCCTATGTATGTATGTAACATATCAAATAAGAAAATTAAAATGTTCTAATGCAAAAAGAGGGTGAAAAACTAGAGATTGTCTCTACTTAACTCATTTTATTATGCATAAATATAACATAAAAGAGATACAGGAGTGAGTAATTCAGGACTATATATGGAGAAGGGACACTAGCCAAGGAATATTTGACCCTGAGTCCCTCCAGCTTAGGGAGGAAAATACTAAAGTGACACTGCTTTAATATTCCTGAGACAAACCCCTTAACAAAACAAATCATCAAAGCTTAGGAATGAGTTGCCCCAAGTTATTGCCATGTATAAAGGGTCTTCAAAATTACAGGTTCTTGTTAATTAAGACTGTTGGAGCATAATTCTACTGAAGAAGTCATGTATCTTGTGATATTCAGAGCAATCCACCTGAAAATTGTTCAAGATTGATTATCAAAAGCTTAAAGTACAACTAAGAAGCTGTGAACAGATTAAACATAAAGCAAGGTTTAAGATTGTAGGTTCAAGATTGCAGCTGGTATAAGGAGCAAAGTTGACTTCCATCTCTCAGTTATTTTTTTCTGAATATTCAGTGTTGATTACGAGCAAGATCTCATAACACCAGCCAAGTTGGAATTACAACCTGTGCTGCTGGGTTTGTTTGCAAATAAAATAAAAGCAAGGAGAAAAACAGAGATATGGTTATAAAGAATGCTAGAATGTGGAAAAGATATTGAACATTATTAAAATATCATTCCCAGGAATTAGTAACAGTTTTATATTAATAACCTTACAGTTGGCTGCATGAAAAGCCAAAATAGAAATTAAATTTTCATTTGTGAACAGGAATAATGAGGGAATATAAAACAGATCGGGCTTGCGTTTGTCTGCCAGTGAAGATTAATAATCGCCTAAGGTCTACATTCAGAATTAAGACACATATTTTGTTGCAGAGAAACATAATTCATTGGATGTATAGACACTCTAAAATTTGACTTCAATCAGGGCACAACCTGGATGCACATTCTGTTTCACCACGTTGGAATGAATACATTTTTTTTCTACCATTGCCTATTTCATTATATGCTTGGAGGAAAGTAAATACATAATTTTCAGAAAAAATGCGATAAAAAAGACAAACTATTTAAAAATAATAGACCTTAGCAATATAAATATTCTGTTACATGTCATCAGGTGAGTTGCTGAGAGCGATTAATATCTAAAAGATGGTCTAACCTTTTAAGAAAAAGCAGGCAATAAGAAAGAAAGTAACTTGCAGTACTGTTTTTTAACTATGTTATATTAATTATATTATATTAATCAATTATATTATATTATAAATATATTGCATATAAAATATATTATAAATATATTATTATTATATTATGTTATATTATATTATATTAATTATTTATCATGTGTCATCAATTCAGTCACTCAGTTGTGTCCCACTCTTTAAGACCTCATGGATTGCAGCACGTCAGGCTTCCCTGTCCATCACCAACTCCCAGAGCTTGCTCAAACTCATGTCCATTGAGTCAGTGATGCCATCCAACCATCTCATTCTCTGTTGTCCCCTTCTTCTCCTGCCTTCAATCATTCCCAGCATCAGGGCATTTTCCAATGAGCCAGTTTGCATCAGGTGGCCAGAATATTACAGCTTTAGCATCAGTCCTTACAGTGAATACCCAAGACTCATTTTCTTTAGGATTGACTGGTTTGATCTCCTCACAATCCAAGGAACTCTCAATAGTTTTCTCAAACACCAAAGTTCAAAAACATCAATTACTCAGTGTTCTGTTTTCTTTATGGTTCAATTCTTATATCCATGAAGGATACTGGAAAAACCATAGCTTTGTCTATACAGGCCTTTGTCAGCCAAGCAATGTCTTTACTTTTTAATATGCTGTCTAGGTTGGTCATAGCTTTTCTTACAAGGAGAAGGGGTCTTTTAATTTCATGGATGCGGTCACCATCTGCAGTGGTTTTGGAGCCAAAGATTATAAAGCAGGGCAAAGGCTAACAAAATTTTGCCAGGAGAACGCACTGGTCATAGCAAACAGCCTCTTCCAACAACATAAGAGACAACTCCACACATGGACATCACCAGATGGTCAATACTGAAATCGGGTTGATTATACTCTTTGCAGCAGAAGAGGGAGAAGCTCTATGCAGTCAACAAAAACAAGACCAGGAGCTGACTGTGGCTCAGATCTTTAATTCCTTACTGCAAAATTCAGACTTAAATTGAAGAAAGCAGGGAAAACCACTAGACCATTCAGGTATGCCTTAAATCAAATCCCTTGTAATTATACAGTGGAAGTAACAAATAGATTCAAGGGATTAGATCTGGCAGAGTCAGAATCACTGAAGAACTATGGATGGAGGTTCATAACATTGTAAAGGAGACTGTGCTCAAAACCATCCCCAAGAAAAGGAAATGCAAAAAGGCAAAATGGTTATCAGAGAAAGTCTTACAAATAGCTGTGAAAAGAAGAGAAGCAAAAAGCAAAGGAGCAAAGGAAAGATAAACTTATCTGAATGTAGAGTTCCAAAGGATAGGAGACATAAGAAAGCCTTCCTCAGTGATCATGTGTACATATGCATATTAAATATGTCAAAGAACAGGTCGCTTGTTTTATTTCAGAAGTACTTATAATCCAAGTCTCAGTCCAGAGGTACCATTCACTTCAGTCTATTACATGATGTATTTGGTCCTTAATGTGCCTAATATACTGATAGTTATCATTTCAACAATTTGACTATCTATTATTGCTTATACAATTTTTGACAAAAACATGTCCCCACCCCTTTGGCTATAATCACTGGGGAATTACAGTGAAATATATTTCTTGGCATTATTGTTCTTATTCTGGACTTTAAACTCTTTACACAAGCAAGATTCATGATGATCTCTCTTCTCAGACCAGGATTCTAGCCTTAACATCCTAAACATGCAGTGAACATGAGTTAGAAAATATTACAGTGCCAGTCAAGAAGGCATAATTCAATGCTCAGCTACTCCCTGGGAGGGTATGGGTATGGTGGTAAGATAAGAAAATGCTACAGGTATTTCTGCTTAATAATGGGATGACCTAGAAGAGGTTACTTTACAATTTTACTTAGTTTTAACCACTATCAAGAACTGTTTGAAGACTTCACCAGTGTCTCAGTGGTAAAGATCCACCTGGCAATGCAACAGACATAGGTTCGACCCCTGATCTGGGGAGATCCCACATGCCATAAAGCAAGTAAGCCTGTGCCCCACAACTACTGAGCCTGTGCGCTAGAGTCTGGGAGCCAACTACCTGCGTATTGCAACTGCTGAAGCCCGAGCACCCTAGAGCCCGCGCTCCTAAACAAGAGAAGCCAATGCAATGAGAAGCCTGTGCACCATAACTGGAGAGTAGCTTCCACTTACCACAACTAGAAAAAAAGCCCATGTAGCAATGAAGACCCAGCACAGCCAAAAACAAATAAATAAATAAAATTATTTTTTAAAAAAAGAACTGTTCAAGAACCTGAAGGCCAGCAATAAACAAATATAAGTATCTTTGCTCCCATGACACTTACATTCTCCAGGTATTAAAGTCTGGGACAGAAGCAATATACAAAAACACATAGATATAGACTTTGCATGCAATTATACAATGCAAGTATTCTGAGTAGATGAATCAGCATACAACAAAGAAGGACAGTGCTTTTGTTGAGGGCTGTTGGATCCTCCTTGAGCAGAGACATAGAGGAAGTTAGAGAACATGTCACATCAAGTGAATGGATGATAAGACTGCCTACCACGGGACCAGCAAATCCAAGGGCTTTGAGAAATCTGTGTGCTTGGTGTGGTTGATGAATAAAAAGAAGGCAAGCGTGGTTGAAACAGAGTGAAAAGAAAAAAAAAAAAGGAGTAACAGGAGATGAGGTCATGGAGGTGGAGAGACAGATCACGAAAGCTTTTTTGACGTGAATGTTGAGCTCCCACATGGCACAAAGGATTGTCCCTAGCGCCATGCTAACGGGACTCAGCCAACCCTCAGCCTGGATTCTGCCTGCACTGAGGATCCCTAAAGATGGCTCCAGCCCCTGCAGAGTCTTTGCACTAAGTCTCAGGCCTCCTGCTGACCCCAGAAGAGTTTTCTAAACATTCAATTAAAAAGTTAGAGTTGATTCAAGGACAACATTGAGCAGAGACCCAGGAGAAGTGAATTAGCAAGATGGGAGTAAAAAATATATAGGAAAAAGGGCAAAAATATCAAAAGGCTGGAGGGAGAATGAATTCACTCTTTATCTCTTTCACAAATTTGCTAATGTCTGTCCAAAGGGCACAATAAAATTCAGCCATAGTTAAGGAAAGATTTTTCTCTACAGATATGAGCATAAGCAACAAATTGCCAGTCAATTAATTGGAAAATTTCTGTAACAGAATATATTAAGCAGTGTTTTTTTCTGCTTGCTCTCAGAAATAATTGTAATAATTATTATTTATTAAGCAGATCCATTATTACTATTCTATGATATGTATGTATGTATATGTGTGCATGAGTGTGTGTGAATATAAAATGTATATGTGTGTACTTATGTGAACATATATGATAGTCTTTATCATAACTCAGTAAATTATATAGTATTTTTACACTAATTTAGTAGTTGTAGAAATAGAAGCATGAAAGAGTAAATGATTTACCCAAGACTGCATAGCTGATAACTAATCTAGGATTGGAACACAGGCAGCTCCATCCTAGAACCTATGAATTTTAACACTATGAATAAACAACATAATACTCTGTGCCTATAGGGTTATCATCACCATCTTTCTAAATTCCATATATATCTGTTAGTATGCTGTAATGTTTTTTATCTTTCTGGCTTGCTTCACTCTGTATAATGGGCTCCAGTTTCATCCATCTCATTAGAACTGATTCAAATGAATTCTTTTTAATGGCTAATAAAAATAAATGAAAAAAATAATAAAAAAAAATAATACTCTGTGCCTACAAGTATAGAAACTTTGTATTTCCTACTGACAAATTATTTGCCTTCATGTAAATATAGTCCTATATTTTTTGGGGTGGCAGAGTCGGACACGACTGAGTGACTGAAATGAACTGAACTGAAATATAGTCTTGGGCTTCTGTGGTGGCTCTGATGGTAAAGAATCTGACTGCAATGAGAGAGATCTGGGTTCAATCCCTGGGTTGGGAAGATCCCCTGGAGGCGGGCATGGCAACCCACTCCATGTCTTGTCTAGAGAATCCCCATGGGCCGAGGAACCTGGCAGGCTACAGTCCATGGGGTCACTGTATAATTGGTAAATACCATGGTCACAATAACATAACAAGCACACAAACCTTACATTTCTATCTCCCAGGGAAATAAATGTAAAAATGCTCAAAGATGAAATCATAACTTCACTGAAAGGAGTGATCCAGTGCAGTAAAAAACAACTTCGGGAACTGAGCTTGAAGACCACAGACCAAATAGCAGTAGGGCAATGAGTAAGTTACTTAATTGTCAAACTTTCATTTTTTTCACCTACAAAATGTGTAATAATATATCACAATATTTTGTGAAACAGAAATAATACATGCAAAACATCTGGCATTTGGTAGACAAACAATGATGAATACTTATATCAATGAAATTAACCAGCAAGTTTGTTTTGTCCTCCTTTTAAAGTGAAAATAAAGCCAGACTAGAAATAGAGATTTTAATTTCCACATAAGCTTTTTGACAAAAGAATAGAATAAGTATTGTGGACTCTCTCCCAAAGAGAGCCTATAAAAAACTTGGAAAGTTATAGACTCTCTTATAATGGAGAAAGAGACCAAAGAGACTCAAATAGAAAATATGCCTTCATGTTCTCAGCACATTTGAATTATAGTAAACCCCAAGGAAAACAATACCAATCTATTGAAAGTACTAAGACTTTATGACCACTCTGGGTAAAGCTCTATTTGCCCTATATGCCATGTAAATACAATGCCACCATTTATTTCATACATTGTAGTTGTTACAAAGCAATCAGGTTTTAAGAGAAATGTGTTTCTTGGCAGTAAGAATTTGTATTATCAACTCAAAATAAAATAGCAATTTCTCCACCAGCCAATCACACACTAGGGATAAAACCACCATTCTAAATTATGTAAAGGGAATAAAAAAAGTGGTTCTAAAAAGCTTCTAAAGCCATCATTTGGAATGAAAGCTTTAAAATGACTTCAGCTATCTATGGCATCTATAGACTTGTAGGATAACAAAGTGTTTTCGAAGTGCTGATCACGCCCCAAAGTTGAATATATATATCCTCAAAAGTATGTGAGTTGGGATATAGGAGAGCAATGTTGAGCGCTGCTTGCATTTAAATCTGCCATATTTGTTGTAGAAAAATAACAACCATATGGCTCTTATCTCAAAATACTATTCCTTGAAGACCATCATTTGCATTTGTAACTCCATTTTGAAAAATTTAAAATAGGCAAATATGGTCTTTGTTTATGTTATGCATCCATGTCTGCCTAATTTAATATTCTCAGATTCTGATTAAGAAAATTAGTATGACTTTTGTTTTGTTTTGTTTTTTATTCTGTTAAAAAAGTTGGAGGGAAAGAAGAGAATGCATAAAGTTCTAAAGGTGTGATTTTTATAAAAGCATACTGATTTACAGCATGGGGCAAAAGAGAGATTGTTAACATTTTAAAGTACTTTTTTTTTTCAAATATTATCTTGATAAAATTTCAAAAGTTTTCATTATGCACCATTGGTAAGGCTGTAAGAGAAATACTTTTGTATTTATTTATTGGCAAGAATGTAAATGGTTCTATCTCTATTATTGGAATTTGGTGATATCTAGAAAATTTACATATATCTTTTTCCCTTTGATCCAGCCATTTCACTTTAGGAAACTAAAATACAAAAGGACAATTGCCCCAGACTATTCACTGAAGTACCAGTTGTTAAAGCAAAAGTATGAAAATAACTGAAATATTGATAGATAGGGAACTGATTGTTAAATTATGGCAAAAGCACACAATGGAGTACTGTACATCTAAAACGTGGAGTAAAAATATCCCCTTATACTACTTAAGTGTGACCTCCAGGATACATTGATAAGTTAATAAAAAGCAAAATAAAAACAAGATATTTCTTATTTATAATTCAGAATTGTTTAGTTGCTAAGCCCTGTCCAAATCTTCATGACCCCATGAACTACAGCACACCAGGCTTCCCTGTCCTTCACTATCTCCCAGCATTTGCTCAAACTCATGCCCGTTGAGTTCATGATGCTATCCAACCATCTCATCCTCTATGGCCCCCTTCTACCTTGCTCCAATTTTTTGACTTCCCAGGTGCTATTGGTAAAGAACCTGCCTGCCAATGCAGGAGTCACAGGAGACTCAAGTTTGCTACCTGGGTCGGGAAAGATCCCCTGGATGTGGGCATGGCAAATTACTCCATATTTTTGTCTGGAGAGTCTCATGGACAGAGGAGCTTAGAGGGCTACAGTCCAAAGAGTCACAGAGAGTTGCACAGGACTGCAGTGACTTAGTACATATAGGTTTGCCATAGCTTCTCCTCCAAGGAGCAAGTGCCTTTGAATTTTGTGGCTGCAGTCACCATCCACAGTTATTTTGGAGCCCAAGAAAATAAAATCTGTTTGTTGTATTTTCTTGGGACTAGATGCCATGATCTTAGTTTTTTGAATGTTGAGTTTTGTCTTTATTTAAATTTATTTATTTTTTAATTGAAGGATGATTGCTTTACGAAATTTTGCTGTTTTCTGTCAAACCTCAACATGAATCGGCCATAGGTATATATACCCCCTCCCTTTTGAATCTCCTTCCCATCTCCCTCCCCATCCTACCCCTGTAGGTTGATACAGAGCCCCTGTTTAAGTTTCCTGAACCATACAGCAAATTCCCATTGGCTATCTATTTTATATATTGTAATGTAAGTTTCCATGTTACTCTTTCCATACATCTCACCCTCTCCTCCCCTCTCCAAATGTCCACAAGTCTATTCTCTATGTCTGTTTCTCCTTTGTTGCCCTGTAAGTAAATTCTTCAGTACCATTTTTTTAGAATCTGTATATATGCGTCAGAATACCATATTAATTTTTCTATTTCTGACTCACTTCACTCTGTATAATAGGTTCTAGGTTCATCCACCTCATTAGAATTGGCTCACATGTCTTCCTTTTTGTGGCTGAGTAATATTGCGTTGTGTATATATTTTGCAACTTCTTTATCCATTCGTCTGTCTATAGACATCTAGGTTGCTTCCATGTTCTTGCTATTGTAAATGGTGCTGCAGTGAACAATAGGATACATGTGTCTCTTTCAATTTTGGTTTCCTCAGGGGATATGCCTAAGAGTGGGATTGCTGGGTCATAAGGTGGTTTTATTCCTAGTTTCCTAAGGAATTTCCATACCATCTTCCACAGTGGCTGTATCAATTAACATTCTCTCCAACAGTGCAACAGTGTTCCTTTTCTCCACACCCTTTCCAGCATTTATTGTTTGTAGACTTTTGATGAGGTCCATTCTGACCAGTGTGAGGTGATATTCCATTGTGGTTTTGATTTGCATTTCTCTAATAATGAGCTGTGTTGAGCATCTTTTCATGTGTCTGTTAGCCATCTGTATGTCTTCTTTGGAGAAATGTCTGTTTAGGTCTTTCCCCACTTTTTGATTGGGTTGTTTGTTTCTCTGGTATTGAGTTGTATGAGCTACTTGTATAATTTGGAAATTAATCCTTTGTCAGATGTTTCATTTGCTATTATTTTCTCCCATTCTGAGTGTTGTCTTTTCACCTTGCTTATAGTTTCCTTTGCTGTGCAAAAGCTTTTAAGTTTAATCTGGTCCCACTTATTTACTTTTGTTTTTATTTCAATTACCCTAGGAGGTGAGTCATAGAGGATCCTGCTTTGATTTATGTCATCAAGTGTTCTGCCTATGTTTTCCTCTAAGAGTTCTATAGTTTCTAGTCTTAAGTTTAGGTCTTTAATCCATTTTGAGTTTATCTTTGTGTATGAGGTTAGCAAGTGTTCTAATTTCATTCTTTTACATGTAGCTATTCAGTTTTCCCAGCACCATTTATTGAAGAGACTGTCTTTGCCCCATTGTATATTCTTGCCTCCTTTGTCAAAAATAAGATAACTATATAGGCATGGGTTCTGAGCATTCTATCTTGTTCCATTGGCCTTTATTTTTGTTTTTGTGCCAATACCATACTGTTTTGATGACTGTAGCTTTGTAGTATAACCTGAAGTCAGGAAGCTTGATTCCCCCAGCTCCGTTCTTCTTTCTCAAGACTGCTTTGGCTGTTCGGGGTCTTTTGTGTTTCCATATGATTTGTGAAATTTAATGTTGAGTTTTAAGCCAAATTTTTCATTCTCTTCTTTCTCCCTCATCAAGAGGCTCTGTAGTTCCTCTTCACTTCCTGCCATTAGGGTGGTATCATCTGCATATCTGAAATTATTGGATATTTCTCCCAGAAATCTTGATTCCAGCTTGTGGATCATCCATTTCAGCATTTCTCATGATGTGTTCTGCACATAAGTTAAATAAGCAGAGTTACAATATATAACCTTGACTCACTCCTTTACCAATTTTGAACCATTCATTTGTTCCATGTCTGGTTCTGTTACTTCTTGCCCTACATACAGATTTCTCAGGAGACAGGTAAGATGGTCTGGTATTCCCATCTCTTAAGAATTTTCCAGTTAGTTGTGATCTACACCATCAAAGGCTTTAGCTAGTCAATGAAGTTTTATTCCTAATTATATGTTCATAAAATTCTACAATGTTTTTAAAGTTTTTATTAATTTGTCTTTGTCTCTGTTTTGGCACTGCAAATGGTGTTTTATAAAGCTTTTCCTTTTTTTTTTTTTGCCCAATGATAATTTAAACTTGAAAATGTAACTCATGAGATTCATATTACATGTCTTCAGGTACCAAGTTCCAAGAACAGTTTTTTGGGTGTGATTTTCATCTTAAAACTGCACTCAGCCATATCAAATCCAAAGCCCAGTGCTTAAAAATAAGAGCTTTTTCTACTTTACACTTAAACTTTACTTTGCACTGTTATTCACGTAGACTCTGTGCTTTATCTTCACCCCATGTAATAAATTTCTGATTTTGTAATGGACTGTCATATGTACTGGTAAACTTCATTGCCTAATCAGCCTTCATGAGAAATTCATCTCACCAATCTTTCACTATATTTCAGTTGTAAATATGAGCAAGATTGCAATGAACCATCTCCCAGTTTGTCCAACCATGTAAATGCTTGTTATTTTTTATTGATTATAAAAAGCAGTGTTTTATTGTTTTGGCAAACAACAGAGATAGGCTATAAACTATAATAGGCCTTGAATTTGTTTCTAAGTTAAGCTCCATTAATAACTGGAAATGCATATATAATTTCAATTATATATATTTTTGAAAATAGTATGTCAAGTTCCATAAATTTGATTTTCTTTAATAAAAATATAATAGACCTACTAAAGTAAACATGAGCTAAATATATTTCAAGTTCAGCCTTCTTTCAAAATGTTCTTGGTGTCAGTTTGTTTCAGTGGGAAAATAAATACAGCAGTGTGTTGAGATATGTTGAAAAAAATGACATTTTCTAATCTCTGATCAAGCAATATTCACTGGCTTTCTTCTGGGCTACCCACTTACTGGAATAAACCTAAGCAGAATGCACTGACCATGTAAATTTGACCAAGGTGGACAGCTAAAGGATGTCCATCAGCCATGCAAATCTTCATTCTCTGTTTAGTGTATTAATTGATGTTATCAATTAAGTAAGCAATTTACTAATTATTCCTTAGAACAAAATAAGCAATTAATGTTTAATTATCCAAATTATTTTATAAATTGATAGTTAAATTCTCCTAGGTAAGAAAATCACTTCAGTTAATTTGATAACTTTACCATCCTAAAGGAGATCAGTTCTGGGTGTTTATTGGAAGGACTGATGTTGAAGCTGAAACTCCAATACTTTGGCTATCTGGTGCGAAGAGCTGACTCATTTGAAAGACCCTGATGCTGGGAAAGATTGAGGGCAGGAGGAGAAGGGGATGACAGAGGATGAGATGGTTGGATGGCATCACCAACTCAATGGACATGAGTTTGAGTAAACTCAGGGAGTTGGTGATGGACAGGGAGGCCTGGTGTGCTGCAATGCATAGGATCATAAAGAGTCGAACAGGACTGAACTACTGAACTGAACACTTCTGCTACATTTTATGTTACATTGACCAGAGCTGAATTTTTGATGGCTAGAAAGAAATTTAATTAAGCAATCATAACCACAACTACACCAATGCCCGAAATATGATTTTGAAAGAATGAGCTGTTCTTCATTTTAAAAATACATTTCAGCTTTGTATAAACAAATCTTTCAAACAAAATTCAGCTGTGGATTACTGACAATTAGCTCATAGGGAAAGGATATGGATATTAACTATTAGTTAAAATATTTTTCTTCCAACTGGGAATTAGTTGTTGTATACCATTTGAATGAGCAGTTCCAATCCACACTAGCCTTTGAACATGAAACTTAATTTGCTTTAGCTGATGTAATAAGAGATTTTATTTTTTCAGAACCAAGACTCATGGTAGCCAGCAATGCAAACATTAGAGTATCTAGCTGGTTACAGGAGAGAGGCTTGTCGAGTACAAAATCCAAGTCTTAACGTGAATAACTCTCATTCTAACCTCTGCAGCTATCTAGTAGCTTGTCAAGAGATGAGGATTATAATTTCCTAATATATCGCTTTTACTCATATATCCCATCAACTCAACAACACTTTCAGTGTGAGATTGCTTTTGCTGATTTCCTTTCTACTGCTATGTTGTTACTGTTTAGTCACCAAGTCATGTCCGACTCTTTGCAACCCTATGGACTGCAGAATGCCAGCCTCCTCTGTCATGGGATTTTCCAGGCAAGAATACCAGAGCTCCAGGGCTATATAATTATATAAAAAGTATTACCACCAGTCCTTGACTGCCTGAAACATGAATAGCCCAACCCTGGGGAAAAAAGAGTTTAAAAAAACCACATTGTATGGTTTTTGAGTGAGAAGAGTTTGTCTACACAAGAATTTGACCTATCCAACAGTAAAATAAAATAGTGTACAGTAATTTCAAATCTTCTGCAAAGTCTTTGCAAAATTAACTATGGCCCATCAGAACTGCTATAGTCTGGTAAGATGTTTTGAGAGGAACTGCATTTTTCATAACTAATGAGTGACTTTTGATATGATATTGCTGGAAACCAGAAGGGAAATGGTAAAATATATATATAATCTTCAGGCTAAGGAGATCTGGGAATTCTATGTAATATTTAATTAAAAATCTTCCCTTAATATTAAATTAGAGTATTTCCATCATGGTGAATCATATTAATAGTTTTTAAAGTTTGAGTTTATGTGCAGTTTTCTGTGTGTGTGTGTGTGTGTGTGTGTGTGTGTGTTTGTGTGTGTGTGTGTGTGTGTACCTGTATATTGGGTCCAAATGTTATTTCAGAAAGAATAGTATACCTGTACAGTGCTACATGGTTTTATTGTTGACTGTAGTCCTTACTTCTAATAATTACCGATATGAGCTTTTTTATTGTTGGGTTCTTGATAGTAGTAAAAAATGAATAGTCAAGTGAGAACAATTCCTGAGGTAGTGCATAAGTTTTACAAGAGAAATTCAGAAATATACTTTGAAATGATTGAAGAATGAGACTCTCAGAAAATAGAGGGACTACAAAAAATCACAAAATAGGGGTTAAGGCTAAAGATCCTCCTGAGGAGGGTTTATAGTTCCTCTGTGTGTGTATGTGTGTGTGTGTGTGCGTGTGTGTGTGTGTGTGTGTGTGTGGTTTTCCCTTGAACTACTGGAATGGTATGTTTATCTCTGGCTTTCAAGCTGTGTCTATCTCACAATTCTCTCCAGTTATTCTTAATTACTCAGAATATGCATTTGTAACTTCTGTGTCTACAGAATTTTGTGTAATTAACCAAGAAAGTTATAAAAGAATGTTTGGATGTTCCTGCATCACTCTTCCCCTGAAAGAAGTGGTCATAGGATGAACATCATGTCAGTTGGATATGAGTTCCAGAGTTCCAGAGGTCAATTTATAAAAAGCAAATACTGTCCAAGGAAGAGCTGAGAAAAGAGAGAAAGGGGTCATGGTGGAAGTAGTCATAATACTAGCAGCTCTATAATGTACTTAAGATGAATTACACCATTGTAAGAAAAATTCTTACATAAGAAAAAATATCACTTTATGGGCAAGACTGCTCCTCCTTTTTTACTCACCGATTCAGTACTTGGTATTGAAGCAACTGTGTTTTATTATTTTCTCATTGTTGTTCAGTTGCTAAGTCACGTCCAGCTCCTTGCGATCCCATGGACCACAGTACACCAGGCTTCCCTGTCCTTCACTATCTCCCAGAGTTTGCTCAAACTCATGTCCATTGAGTCTGTGATGCCATTCAACCATCTCATCCTCTGCCGGCCCCTTCTCCTCCTGCTCTCAGTCTTTCCCAGCATCAGGGTCTTTTCCAATGAGCCAGCTCTTTACATCTGATAGCCAAAGTATTAGAGCTTCAGCATCAGTCCTTCCAATGAATATTCAGGGCTGACTTCCTTTAAGATCGATTGGTTTGATCTCGGTGCTGTCTAAGGGACTCTCAGGAGTCTTCTCCAGCACCCCAATTTGAAGACATCAATTCTTTGGCCCTCAGCTTTCTTCATGGTCCAACTCTCACATCCGTACATGACTCCTAGAAAAACCATAGCTTTTTAAACTATATAGACCTTTGTTCACAAAATTATGTCTCTGCTTTTTAATATGTTGTCTAGGTTTGTCAGATTTTCTTCCAAGGAGCAAGCATCTTTTGATTTAATGGCTGCAGTCACTGTCCTCAGTGATTTTGGAGCCCAAGAAAATACAGTCTGTCAATTTCCACTTTATCCCCCATCTATTTGCCATTAAGTGATGGGACAGCATGCCATGATCTTAGTTTTTTGAATGAGTTCTAAGTCAGCTTTTTCACTTTCTTCTTTCACTTTCATAGTCTTCTATTTTCTCGTGAGAAGGTATGATTTCAAAATTTAGCCACCATAAGTGCTGTCTCAATAGAAGAATAAGAAGTTTGCTGATGACTATAAAAAGGCAGATTATTTTCCCACAGTTTCTCCACCTCCATCTTGGTGCTCTCCATGAGGCTTCCACCAAAGATTCATCTCTTCAGTCTTATATAGTGGACAAAGACTAAACTGTTTTATTTGCAAAATTAAATGGCCTTCCTTTTTAAAAACTACTTTATTTCTGTTGTTATCGGATAATGTGTTAACAAAATGCTGCAATATTGAAATGTCAGTCAGTGCAGTTCAGTTGCTCAGTTGTGTCCAACTCTTTGTGACCCCATGAATCGCAGCATGCCAGGCCTCCCTGTCCATCACCAATTCCCAGAGTTTACTCAAACTCATGTCCATTGAGTCGGTGATGTCATCCAGCCATCTCATCCTCTGTCGTCCCCTTCTCCTCCTGCCCCCAATCCCTCCCAGTATCAGGGACTTTTCCAATGAGTCAACTCTTTGCATGAGGTGGGCAAAGTATTGGAGTTTCAGCTTCAACATCTGTCCTTCCAATGAACACCCAGGACTTATCTCCTTTAGGATGGACTGGTTGGATCTCCCAATACCCAAATATAAAATTCACTGTAATTCTTTAAATGGATCCAAGCAGCACAAAATTATTTGTATGCAAAACACTCATTGCTAAATCAGACTCATAAATATGAGTGAACATTTAATCAATTAGGTTTACTTGATTCTCTAAAAGTTTATAAGGTTGTTTTGATGACACAAAATGCAGAAAAATAATAGTACATATATTAGGAATTTTCACAAAATCACTGATTGAGTTTGTTGCACAAACCATGGACACACAGTTAACAGCAAAAAGTAAAATAATGAGCCATATTCTATTTCCAAAGGCAGTTTTAAAACTGATGAATTATAAATTGTTCAGAAAAACAAAGTTTCTTCTTTACAATTTTAGTAAGATGCTTTTATGAAAAACATCATTTATATTGTTTCTTAAACAATGTACTCTAAATATATTAGATTCAAATAAAATGTGTGTTTGTTATGAAATATCCTTTTGATGATTTTACCTTTCACATGTGTATCAATCAATTAAACAAACTGAAATACTTTTGCTGCTCAAGGAAATAATTAGAAATTGGTTTCATCTATAAATGAATAATAATGAATAACTTTATTTCATAGGTACTAACAACTGTGTACTAGAGCAGGAATCATTACTTTATCATTCAAACTACCGTAACACTGGGTTAAATTTTAGAACAACAGCTAGATATTATTAGAAAGATTCACTATTGTTATCAAGCTGAGACATTCAAAAAGAACATTTTCAATGCTATATTCCCTCAGCCATCTTCATCAAACAAGATGTTATTACAGGAAGATGCAATGTAAATGAACAGGAGAGGGATGATTATGGAGTGAACGGTGGAAAGAATGCTAGACCGTGTAAAGCTGAAGCCTAGAAATATTATTCTTTTCCCTGCCGAGTTTCCTTGTGGGCTTAGGAAAATTACAGCTTCCTTTTCTCATTTGTAAAATGACACCGTCACAGCTAGTCTTTGAACGTTGCTACCTTAATATTAAATACTGGAAAACCCTAAGGTATCCAACCAATACAACTTTGCTACAGGGACTTCAGGAATAATGTAAAAAATCTCAGGAAGGAGGCTCAATATGTAATGAAAGGAATGAATAGGAATGATGTGAGAAAAAAATCCAAGCTTATAGAGAGATGTAAAGACCTGTTGATTTAAGATTAAAAATACTCTCATCATCATCATCATTATAACAATATCTTCACAGTAATACTAATAGTTAATCTTTTTAACTAAAATAAAAATGCTGGAAATAATAGCACATCAAAGCAAGGATGATGAGAATAAAAGAATGATAAGGTCCTTTATTATTGGAGGGAATTTTAATGTTGATTAAATATGGAGTTTGCTAGGGCTGTCCTGATGGCTCAAACGGTACAAAATCTGCCTTTAACAGGTTCAATTCCTGGGTTGTGAAACTCCCCTTGAAAAGGGAATGGCTACCCACTCAAGTATTCTTGCCTGGAGAACTCCATGAAGAGGGGAGCTGGGTGGGCTCCATATCTTGCAGTTGCAAAGAGTCAGGCACGACTGAATGACTAATACTTACTTAATTTGCTAGGTTAAGTATGGATAGTACATAATTTTATAACAACTGGTCATCTATGTGGAAAAATAAAAATGAATTTCTAGTTTATATCATACACTATTTATGCAAAGAGAAAAGTCATACCAAATCATCATTAAAGGCTTACATTAAAGATTGGAATATAAAGGCAAAATGTTTCTATTGCTATGCAGCAGATTTACACAGTCTTAGTGGCTTAAAACAGCATCCTTTGGTGTTAAATTATGATTGTTAAATTATGATTCATGATGCATTAAGTAAAATCATGATTCATAATTGTTGTTCATAATCAGAACTTCAGTGCTGACTGGCAATCACACCAAATTTTATAGCCCATTTTGTGTAGATGACAATTTTATACTTTTTGCTCTTTCCACAATCCTTGAAAATTACTCTCATCCTTAATTTTAGCTGATTTTACATTCAGATTATTTAATCCTGCCTAGCAAATCACCACACGAGGTAGGACTTAAAACACAGTGGACCTATTGACCACAATTTTTTTTTTTCAGTAACCCATTTGAAAAATGCCTGGAAAATTCCCTGTCCCAAGATATTATAAATGTCTTCCCGTTATGCACTCATCATCTAATCAAATTTAAATAAGGGTGACTCTGATTATTTTTCAGATGTACACATATGCCGAGTGTCTCATAATCCAAAGACCCATGACATACAGAAAAAAGTTATTCACTAAACCATACTCCCAACATATAACAACATGACAGGTGTAAGGTAACTAAAAAAGAGATACCTATTTAAATGGAAGGATGGGAAACCCATAGAATTCACAGGTTCATAGTAATTTCCAATTTAAGACAAAAATGTAATGCTTGTTCCTTGATCAGAATTCACCTATGCTCCTTGCGAATGATTGCCTGTGGTCTAGATCCTCTGAATCATTTTGTATTTATACGAGAAATAGCCTGTGTTTGCAGCTAGGGTGCTTTCTCCTTTTCTATCAAAAGAAGTTTGGGAGCACACAGTCATCTTCTTATTTTGTACCATTTCTGTAATTTTAATTCAAGCACATAATACATAAGCAGTCCCGGGGCTACGGTTAAGGTTGAAATTAAATCCATAGTTCAAAATCACAAAACACATTGTTTTCCAGGCATTCTCAACTTGGGTTGAAGCTGAATGAGAGGGATGGAAGGTCTCACAGATATTTCTTTGATATCTTTTTCCTGAGACCACATTCTACTGACAGTGGCCCTAACCTTTGTCATAATGCATTTCTTAATTTGATAAACTCTTGCTGCAATAGATTGAGGATGGGAACTAATTTTATATTTGAACCCAACTATTTCTTGTTCTTTTTAACTTCCTTAAAAAGAACAATTCTTCTTAAAAATATACCAGTCATTTCTTTAAATAATCTCTCTTTTTTTTTTTTTTTTGCAGCATGCAATTTAATGAAATAATTTGGAATTAGTTTGTATAGAAATCCCCATGTGTTATATGTTAGTTGATCAGCCATGTTTGACTCTTTGCAACCCCATGGACTGTAGCCCACCAGGTTCCTCTGTCCAGGGGATTTCCCAGGAAAGAATGTTGTAGTGGGTTGTCATTCCCTTCTCTTGAGTGTCTTCCTGACCCAGGGGTTGAACCCAGGTCTTCTGCTTTGCAGGCAGTTTCTTTATCATCTGAGCCACTAAGGAGGCCCTGCAGAAACCCACATAGTCAGAATATAATAGTTGGTTAGGTGAAATTTCTATATATCACAGCACAGGCAACAGTTACATTATATGAAAATAAATATCTTTAGGTAGGTGCTCACTCGCTTCACTTGTGTCCTACTCTTTTTTTTTTTTTTTTTCGTGTCCTACTCTTTACAACCCCAAGGACTGTAGCCTGCCAGACTCCTCTGTCCATGGGATTCTCCAGGCAAGAATACTGGAGTGGGTTGCCATTTCCTACTCCAGGGGATTTTCCCATCCCTCTTCTCTTGCATTGGTAGGCAAATTCATCATCTTTCTTTCCAATCTTTCATAACAATTTTTCATTTTCTAGGGGATCTTCTGGTAATGCCTACTGCCTATTCCCAAAGCAATGCCACAAGTTTAGTGTTTTATTATTAATTCATTCCATTTCTTACATCAAAATCTATTCCAATCACCGATTTTTGTATAAAATGATCCCATAAAAAATAGTGGACTACAAAACTGATAATCATTTATTTTGTTTATGATATGTAACTTGAGACTACATGGGAACAGTTTGGTTTTATTCCACATGACATCAGCTGAGAGACTCAAGTTGGGCTGGATAATATGCTTCCAAGTTAAGTCACAAAATGTCAAGTTAGTCAACAGAATCTTACAATAGATAAGGATCTGATGAGGCATCATCCATATGGAAAGGGGAAAAAAAAGAAAGAAAAGCTGGCAAACAACCATAGACTTGGCCAAGGTCCAAAACACTTCACTCTTTTGTTATATTCCCAGGACATAGTATTCAAGAATAGGATCTGCACTCATATTCCCCAGCTTAGCATCTTTATCCAGTAAGATAAGAAGTGAACAAGAGTACTTTTTCAAGGTTCTTGCTACATCTATGTATTTCAACCCAGAATTTTCTTCATTCAAAACACTTGAGTAAGGATTTTCTTAAATGAAATTTTTAAAAATCTTATTTCATAGATTGATAGTTTCTATTCTTGACTGTCATTAGATTCTACTAAGTACCCGGAATTGTATGGAATAATACACATATGCATTTTCCTTGGATATAAATCCATAGAAATGTATTTTGAGTAAATGTGTTGAGTTAATATGTAACTAAGTTCCTGTTTACACTACACCCATATTTTTCTAGACTCTTTTCTGCCCTTTAATGTCAATGTTCATTTTTCTTTCTAGACCAGTGCCTACTTTTCACCTTAATATGTTAGTTGCACACACTTTCCTCTTTGCTATCCTTATTTAAACCTAATTCTCCTAAATTCCTTTTATATTTAAATCAATCCCAGTAATGCTTACTCAAGTTACTGAATCTATTAATTCCCCTATTTTTCTTGGGATTATATGCCATACTTTAATGTTCAGTTGTTTTTCTTATTTACCTAGTATGTGCATATACAGTTGGTACATCAAAGACATTGGATAAATGCCTGTTGAATGAATGAGTTTGTCTTCCAAACTAAATTACAAGTATATGGAAAAATAAATATTGTTAGAATAAAAAATAATAAGTGAATGGATTGAGTGAGTGGCAGGGGTGGTGGGAAGAGAATATAAAAATTCAGAAAGACCAGTGTTCTTGTGTCTTGGTAAAAGTACTTTAAATTTTTAAATGACAGCTTTTGCCTAGAAAGAACATTAAACCCCGCTGCTGCTGCTGCTGCTGCTAAGTCGCTTCCGTCGTGTCTGACTCTGTGCGACCCCATAGACGGCAGCCCACCAGGCTCCCCCGTCCCTGGGATTCTCCAGGGAAGGACACTGGAGTGGGTTGCCATTTCCTTCTCCAATGCATGAAAGTGAAAAGTGAAAGTGAAGTCGCCCAGTCGTGTCTGACTCTTAGCGACCCCATGGACTGCAGCCTACCAGGCTCCTCTGTCCATGGGATTTTCCAGGCAAGAGTACTGGAGTGGGGTGCCATTGCCTTCTCTGGCATCAATCCCTACCATAGTATAATTCATTTTCAAGATACTTAGATGAAGAAACAGCTCATAAAAGCTGTTTCATTTTTATCCTCCGATTAGTATCATTTTAAATGTTACCTCCTGGTTCAATGTTGTTCATAATTTTCTGGTGACCTTTCTGTCTAATTTATTAGAACTTTTTTCTTGTTTCCCTGCATCTTTACAGGGTTTATATTTCAGAATCAATCATTTCATTCTCATCTCTGAAGTTTGATCATGTTAATATTAAGCCTGAAAATTAAACTTTAAGTATCTAAGCATATGTCAATATTCATTTTTGTTTCTAAATATAAATGATCATTTTAGTCAGTTTGGGCTGCTATAATAAAATTCCATTCACTGGTTGCTTTAACACCAGACATTTATTTCTCTCAGGTCTGGAGGCTAGGAAGTCCAAGATCAAGATGCCAGCATACTCATTTTCTGCTGGTATCCCCCCTTTTCTGATTGAACTCCTCATTGTTGTCCTGGTCTATTCTTATGTAAAGGACACTAATCCTATCACTAATCCTATCATTTAAATACAATAAACTTTGAAAGCTTTTACAGTGGAAACAGTGACTGACTTTTTATTTTGGGGGGCTCCAAAATCACTGCAGATGGTGATTGCAGCCATGAAATTAAAAGACGCTTACTCCTTGGAAGGAAAGTTATGACCAACCTAGACAGCATATTAAAAAGCAGAGACATTACTTTGCCAACAAAGGTCCGTCTGGTCAAGGCTATGGTTTTTCCAGTGGTCATGTATGGATGTGAGAGTTGGACTGTGAAGAAAGCTGAGCACCGAAGAACTGATGCTTTTGAACTGTGGTGTTGGAGAAGACTCTCGAGAGTCCCTTGGACTGCAAGGAGATCCAACCAGTCCTTCCTGAAGGAGATCAGTCCTGGGTGTTCATTGGAAGGACTGACGCTGAAGCTGAAACTCCAATACTTTGGCCACCTGATGGAAAGGGCTGACTCATTGGAAAAGACCCTGATGCTGGGAGGGATTGGGGGCCGGAGGAGAAGGGGATGACAGAGGATGAGATGGCTGGATGGCATCACTGACTCAACGGGCATGAGTTTGAGTAAACTCTGGGAGTTGGTGATGGACAGGGAGGCCTGGCATGCTGCAATTCATGGGGTCGCAAAGAGTCAGACACGACTGAGCGACTGAACTGAACTGAACTTTCTAATAACATACCTTCTAATAAATTACCTTCTAATAAGGATTCAGGTTATGAATTTTGGGAGGACAGGATCATTCAGTCCTTAGCAATGATTTAGAACAATTTACAGTGAAAGAATCTCTCCTGTGGCAGAATCGTTGTTGTTGTGTTAGTCACTCAGCCAGGTCTGATTCTTTGTGACCCCATGGACTATAGCCCACCAGGCTCCTTCGTCCATGGAATTCTCCAGGCAAGAATACTGGAGTGAGTTGCCATTTCCTTCTTCATGTGGAAGAATAACTAAACAGATAAAAGGAAGTTGAATGTTTAAAGGGTAGCATATAGTTCTAATAGTTAATATCACTGTTAGCTCAGGGGCCAGTTAGCTTCTGGATCTCTAACATTTCTGTAGGTTTAAAGAGGTGAGTCAAAATACCTCAACACTCCTCTGCAACAACAGCAATAATGAATCTTTCTTTCCTCTTAGGAGTTTGACTGAATAGAAGCCCTTTTCTAAAAATCTGCTACACTAATTTTACTGGTCAGCAGGTGGCTTTCAGCTCACTGGTCAGGTGTTCTATTGGCCATACTGGGGGGAGAGGGGGGCTTTGAAGGACAACAGAATCTTCTCTTACCTTTCTCTTCATTGCAAAACTGAACTTGAGAGTGTCAAAGTGCAGTCTTTTAAAGCTGCTGCTTGAGAACCTGATCTTGGTCAGATATGTTGATGTCATGTGATAAAAGTGAGTCACAGACACCTAAAGGAATGTAAAAATGTGAACAAAAGGTAAAAATATTTCTGTTGTATTTATGACAGTGGAAGAATAATTCTTTGAAAGTTACTTCTGGGTCTGCTCATGTCACTAAGCAATGCACCTTTCCAATAATGGGTATAGAGCAGGCACTCGGTATTTTGTCAGTGGCATGGTAGTTGTTGTTTCCAAATGGATGAATAAAAACAACTGCACAAGGTACTATTTCAAGTAATAATAAAATATATGTGCACACAGCCTGTGCATATTGTTTGATAGGAAAAGTGTATAACCAATTAGAACGCATTTTTATACTGAACATTGTTGGGCAAAGACTGGCAGCAAAAATTGCTCTACTAGAGCATAACAAGAACACACAAGTAGCTTCTGTTTTGGCCTAAACATCATATTACTTTCTGGTATATTAGTCAAATGTCCTAAATCCTTTTTATTAACATCTACCTGAATGCATTGTGTTTCTTACATTTAATAATGTCAAGAAATTTCACTCTAGGGCTTACATTTGATTTTGCTACACAATAGACAATTCCTAAGGCAATCTGTAATTCTAATCCATTAGTCTAATGGATTTCAGCTGCAGTGAACCATAGGCATGTCATTTTTTGATAATAAAGTCTACTAAGACATAGAATATAAAGATAAATAAACTGAAAAATTACTATATAGCTCACATAAATGAATCCCTTTAAATAAAAATTTAGCCTTTTTCCTCCAAAGATTTTATTAATTATTCATAATAAATTGAATTTTCAAAATATTAACTTCTAATATAATACATATAAAATATTCAAAAGTTAGAGTGATGGATTTTGTTTTAAAAGTCATCTTTTATCACTATTTTTTATTTCCTTCCTTTCAATTTCTAGTTTTACAAATCTATTATAATTACTTGCCTTCGCTTATTTGTTACTCCACTGTTTTTTATCGATTTTGTTTCACCAAAGCACATGATGCCATCAAATCGTTCTCAGTAGAGCCCGCCTACTCACAGGTAAACTGATAACTGACACTGCAACAGGACTGCTGGGGCTGGTGAGTTTTCTGAGTCTGCAGGATCACTTCAAGGGAGGCAAATGCATTTTCCCTAAATGCATTTCCTGGAGATGAAAAGGGTGGCTTTACATGTTTTGTATTACATCTGCTCTTTTGTGATCTGAAAACTGAAATTCTCTCCCTTCGGTGAAGAATGAATAGGAAATGTAAAGTGCAAAATCTCCAGCCTCCAATGAACTATTCCATTAAGAAAAGAGCTCAAGTGCAGGGAACTCTACCGAGTGCTCTATGATGGCCTATATGGGAAAAGAATCTAAAAAAGAGTGGTTATATGGATAACTTGGAGAAGAAAACAGCAACCCACGCCAGTGTTCTTGCCTGGAGAATTCCATGGACAGAGAAGCCTGGCAGGCTATAGACCAGTGTTTGCAAAGAGTTGGACACTACTAAGCAACTATTACTCACTTACTCTTATGGATAACTAATTCACTTTGCTGTATATCAGAAGCAAACACAATATTGTAAATCAACTATACTCCAATAAAAAGTATATTTTTAAAGAAGAGCTCAAATGAATATTAAATATTAGATTTACTTATTAGAAAATGATCTCCTTAAAAATAAATTTTCTTTCTCCCTTCTATAATACTTGTTGATCAGTCGCTAAGTCATGTCCCACTCTTTGCAACCCCATGGACTTTAGCACTCCTGGTTCCTCTATTCATGGGATTTCCCAAGCAAGAATACTGGAGTGGGTTGCCATTTCCTTCTCCGGGGATCTTCCTGGACCAGGGATCAAACCTGTGTCTCCTACGTTGGTAGGTGGATTCTTTATTGCTGAGCCAATACTTGATCTCTCTGATTGTAGTTAAAGTTTATTGCATACTATTAGGTAACTGATGGGGCCTTTATTTTCTTCGTTTATTAAATTGTATAGGCTATTTTCATTGTTTAAGCTTTCATTCTAAACAGATATATATCAACATCAGTCAATATCAATATACATTTGCATTGTTTATAGAGAAGAAATATACTACCCTGAAATTTTACCAAATGTATACATATGTAGAAGAGACACAGAATAAAGAAGCGAGAGGGGTGAGGGAGAAAGAAGTATAAGAAATACAGGCCTTGAGACACAGAAAATATTTACAAATGTATTCTTCCTAGAGATTTACATATAGACATGTACTAAATTGCTGGATCAGAGAGGAATGGTGTGAGAAAATAGGGCTAATAAACTCTCCCTTATGCAAAGAACATTAGCAGCATCTCCCTTTCTTAAAGAAAGAGTGGTGGAACTGGGATAGGATATTTTGGGAGACACCATCATGTGCCTTTATCCCAGGAAATTCCCAAATGATGACATATAAGAATTCTAATAGACCAGCCCCCTAGATCAGAAATGTGCATTTATGGTAACATTTTGGCTCCAAAGCGGACTCCTTAAGAGAAGCCTTTGGATGTTTCAGTTCTAAAGAAGAAAGAAAACCTGTGACAAAATGTGTCCTGCATCACCACTGGAATGGGTGATTCTGGGATGACTCCAAGTTGTTACTCGCTATCACTGGATCACTTAACTCCTCAGGCAGTGACAGAGTGGCAAACACATTAGTTGAGACTTACATGCCTTCCCAGTGAAGGAGGATGTAATACTCTGAGGGACAAGCAGATCTTCCAGCAGCAGAAATAGATGGCATAGAATGGGTAGGCTGGCAGGGAGTTCAGGTGAGCCAGCTTTGGCATCTGTCTGGCCAGAGGTACAGGGGACATACATAGAAGCCTTTTCCTGCAGTGGTTCTTGGGCATCAATGAGACTGGACCTTCTCATCTTTCCTCAAAGGAAGGTTAAATATAAGCCCATCTTTGTGTGCAGTCTCAAGGGAGGGGAGACTGTAAGAAGAGCCCTTATCCACATTCCTCCCTGGCTCTGGCCCTTGTGTCATATATCAGAGAAGAAAGATCCCCTTGAGGCCAAGAAGAAAGGGCCCACAGAGAACTTGAACTTCTTCCAAGGGTAAATGGTCAGGGGCAAGTGTGGAAATGAGGGACACATAGGATGAAAGCAATAAGAAAACACAACAGAAAAATCTTTATATCAGTGAAAGATATAACAGACAACTCACTAAATAAAACACATGGATATCAAATAAGCATGAAATTATATTTAACATTTCTCCTGAGAAATCTGTATGGAGGTCAAGAAGCAACAGTTAGAACAAGACATGGAACAATGGACTGGTTCCAAATTGGTAAAGGAGTACGTCAAGGCCGTATATTGTCACCTTGCTGATTTAACTTATATGCAGAGTACATCATATGAAATGCTGGGCTGGATGAAGCACAAGCTGGAATCAAGATTACCGGGAGAAATATCAATAACCTCAGATATGCAGATGACACCACCTTTATGGCAGAAAATGAAGAACTAAAGAGCCTCTTAATGAAAGTGAAAGAAGAGAGTGAAAATGTTGACTTAAAACTCAACATTCAAAAAATGAAGATCATGCCATCGGATCCCACCATTTCATGGCAAATAGATGGGGAAACAATGGAAACACTGACATACTTTATTTTCATGGGCTCCAAAATCACTGCAGATGGTGACTGCAGCCATGAAATTAAAAGATGCTTGCTCTTTGGAAGAAAAGCTATTTACCAACCTAGAGAGCATATTAAAGAGCAAAGACATTGCTTTGCTGAGAGAGGTCCATCTAGTCAGAGCTATGATTTTCCAGTAGCCATGTATGGATGTGAGAGTTGGACTGTAAAGAAAGCTGAGCACTGAAGAATTGATGCTTTTTTGAACTGTGGTATTGGAGAAGACTCTTGAGAGTCACTTGGACTGCAAGGAGACCATACCAGTCAATCCTAAAAAAAAAAATCAGTCCTGAATATTCATTGGAAGGACTGATACCAAAGCTGAGATTCCAATCCTTTGTCCACCTGTGCTGGGGTCCAGTCTCAGCAGGATCCAGGGGTACCCTCAGGATGAACGGTGTCAGTGAGAAAAGGAAAGAGAGAGAGAAAGAGAGACCAGACTTGGGGGGGCGGGCGGTGTAGTAGAGTCTGGCAAATCTTTATTTTTTACAGTAGCTTTTATATTCTAAGTTAATACATTTTTAGGGGAAGAAAGTTTAACATTACATCATCTTGTCCCTCAGGAAACCAGGGTGTTTCCAGTAATTTCTTTGTGAGTGTCTTATACATTATCTTCTGGCCTCGGGGCCTACTGACATTTTATGACCTAGGTGAATGCAAAGCTGTTTTCCTGTAATCTATTCTTTAATGAACACAAAGGTTAGTCCTTTTGCAGAAGTTATTAGTTGAATTTATCTAAAAGGCTTACAACACAAAGACTCTGCAGCTCCGGTGAGGCAGCCCCTGTTTAGCATTCCTGGTTAAAATGAACAATTCTAACCACTTTTAAAATAATATTTTTGTGTTCTCTAATACGGCTTCCTCACCCCGCAAAGGGCTCTGTGCCTATTAGGGCCTTTAGTGAGATCAGGTTCTTTATGCTGTTTATGATTAAGGTGTTGTGAGCAGTCATGTACATTAATACGCATTTGCCAAGCAGGCTAGAATGCCAGCAAAGGGGTCTAAATTGAAACACTCCTTTCATCCCTGATAATCTTATAGGATACCGCCGTCCAGGGGACATATTGATTAAAGTTCTAAGTTGATTCTGTTTGGAGAGAAATCAGGGAAGGCCTTCTACCCGTGTCACAGAAATTAAGGAGTAGTCTAATATAGCAAGCATCAGAAAGACAGAGATAATCTTTAAGGTGAGCTCCAGGGCAGCTTTTCGAAATCCCTGAAGTCCTGATCTGCCTTGCTTGTCAGGTCTCCTCCTCACGACCTTGTCATGGGTGGGATCTCATGTGCTGGCTCCCGGCACACCTGATGTGAAGAACTGACTCATTGGAAAAGACCCTGATTGTGGGCAAGATTGAGGGCAGGAGGAGAAGGGGAAGACAGAAAATGAGGTGGTTGGATGACATCACCAACTCGATGGACATAAGTTTGAACAAGTTCCAGGAGGTGGTGATGGACAGAGAAGCTATGTGTGCTGTAGTCCATGGGGTCACAAAGAGCCGGACGTGACTGAGCGAACTGAACGAATGTTTAGGATTATTTGTCATTAAAAATTGCTAATTCCAGCAAATGAGATGCCAGTATATACTCATCATAGTGGATAAAGACTGAAAAAATAATACAGAATGCTGGTGAGGATGTGAAGCAACAGGAACTTCATTCATTGCTGATTGGAATGTAAAATGATGCAGCCACTTTTTGAGATAGGTTTTGAAGAATTTTCTTATAAAACTGAACATAGTGCAAACATATGATCCATCAGTGGTGTCCCTAGGTTGATCTGAAAACATGATTGCATAAATATATGCATGTGAATGTATCTAACAGTTTATAATCTCCAAAAATTTGAACGAACCAAGATATCTTCGCATAGGTGAATTGATAAAGAAACTGGTGCACATATGTTAAGGGACATTTTCAGCATCATAAAGAATTGAGTTGTTACCTTAGGCAAAAAAAAAAAAGAAGATTGCTAATGAATAATGCCAGTCTGAAAAGACAATGTACTATACGAATCCAGTTATATGTCATTCAGGAAAATTCAAAAGTATAGAGACAGTGAAATGATCAGTTGCTATCAGGAGTTCAGTGGGAAGGATAAAAGGTTGAACAGGTGAAATATAGGGGATTCCTTTAGGATGTCAAAACTATTCTATAAAATACTGTAATGATCATTATAGGTGCGATGCATTTTTCACATCCATAGAATTGTATAGCACACTGAATCTTAATATATGCAATTTTTAAAAAAATGTTTTATGATATGGAAAGATTCCAGGAAATATAGACCATGCCAAGAGAATATAGTTTTATTAAAAATATATGAAAAAAGCTTCACAAATGATGAGGGTGTACAAGGTACTGACCTAAGTAAAATAACTTTGGAAATTAGTGGAGTCTGTAAGATCAAAGGCAAAATTAACTAAATATTATTAGCTGAATAATAATTCCCTTCTATGATTAACTGTAAGGGGAACCTCTACAGCTTCCCCAGAGATACAGTTGTACATATTATAGGGATTGAACAATTAAGACAATGAATAGCAGTTGGTAGGAGCCACATTTTTCATAGAATGAAGCGAGATTTTACAGAAAAGCAATGAAAGGTTAGAATGATCTACAGGTAATGGTTTCGAGTTGGAGACATTAGTAAGAACTCATGTCCAACTTAATATAAATAAACATGGTTACACATAGAAATATTTACAGATATGTGAACATACAAGGGTTGGTATACATACATATATTACCTGAAAATATCTAAAAATATGATACCTTATTAGTACTGGATACAACTATTAATATTATCCATAGCATGCTTTTTCTGGATAATAAAGTCTATTACATTATTTTAAAAGCATATTTAGCAGATTTATTGAACTGTCATTAGTATTCAAAGTCATGCAAGTATTTAATGTGTATAATTCAATGAGCTCAGACTTGTGCAAACATCGTGATACTATGTTTATTTGTTTTTATTCCATTTTGTCAATATATGCCTTTGGATTTCAATTTTTTTAATTTAAAAATTTTAATTGAAATATAATTAATGTACAATGCTGGGTTATTTTCTGTGTACTGCATAGTAACATATATATATGTATATATGTATATATATATGTATATGTATATTTGTATATATATTCTTTTTCAGGTTCTTTCCCCTTATACTTATTCAAAAATTTTGAGTATAGTTCCCAGCACTATGCAACAGGTCTTTATTTGTTATCTATTTTATGTATAGCAGTGAGTATATGTTAATCAGAACCTGCTAATTTGTTCCCCCCCTCTTTCCCCTTTGGTAACCAGAAGATTATTTTCTATGTCACAATACATTTTTTTTATATCATTATCCAATAAAAAGAACCAGTACTCCTTGGAGAAATGGCTAAATATAGAACTAAGCTAGAAAATATACAGGGTGAGTCTGAAATATCTTGTATTGTCTTAAAGTAAAGAAGTTCTTAAAACAAAATAAGAAAAAGATAAGGTTCACATTGATGTAAGGGGCATAGAAGGGACCAGAGCCAGGTGCAAACGTTTCCATTGGTCAGAGCTAGAACAACTTGAACAAAAAAGTAAATCAAGTGATATTAGATTACAATGTAAAGTATAAAATAAACATCCATTTAAGTTGCTATAAATGATTGAATAAGCAAATAAATGAGAGAGAAGAGAAAAAACTAGATCTCCCATGCAGTAGAATTACAGATACTCTGCCATCAAGGAGGCAAGTAAAACTGCCACTTAAGTGTGGGGTGTGGTCTGTGACTTCCACCCAATGATTACAGGATGAAAGGAGGTGAAAAAACAAAAGAGTAACTTTATAAAACTATAAAAGTGGAGAAAACTGACCACCACTATTTCAGTTAAGTGTTCAAAGTCAATATTAAGTCATAAGTCATACTGACAATAACAAAATGGCATGTTATGTCTATGATCTTCCTCCCCATTCCCCACAATCAGTCTAATCATGAGAAGAACATTAGACAAATTTCAAGGGAGAAGATCCTATAATATACCTAGCCAGTACTGCCCAGCACTCCCAAGGACACAAAAAACAGGAAAGGTTAAGAGACTGCCACAGCCAAGATGAGCCTAAGGAAACATGACAAGTAAATGTAATGCAATATCTTAGATGGGATCTTGAAATGGAAAATTTGCATTATGTTAAAACTAGACAAATCTGAATAAACTGGGCTTTATTAAATAAGAATCAGTGACTGTTCATTAATTTTAACAAATATACCATACTAATGTAAACATGTAATACTAAAGGGAAGCCAATACAGGAAGGGGTAGGGAGTGTATATGGTAATTTTATACTATCTTCTCAATCCTTCTTTAAAACTATAATTGTTCTAAAAATAATGCTCATCTTAAAAAATAAAAGTACCTATGTATATGCTTTTTAAATTCTTTGCCACTATTCTATGGAATTCAGGAAGAGTATCAAAAGTGTGGACAAAGGATTAAATAGAGAAAAAAAAAATGTAGTTATAATGGGGAAAACTTTCATTTAACAATAAATAAGGAATAATTTTCTTTTTTTGTTTCTATTTATTTTTTAATGGGAAAAACTGGAAGTATTCTAAATAAATTATATCCTGTGCCTTGATAAATCAGGGCCCTTTAATTCCTTATGATAAACATAGTACATCATACAGAATGAGATATGTTACAAATGAAGGCCAGGTGACCAGTTCTATTTAGGCTTGGGAGGATATTCTATGGGCATTCCAAAATTATATCACAGACCTGTCCACCTGATGTGAAGAGCTGACTCATTGGAAAAGACCCTGATGCTGGGAAAGATTGAGGGCAAGAGCAAACGGGAGCAATAAAGGATGAGATGGTTGGACGGCATCGCCAACTCAGTAGACACGGGTTTGAGTAAATTCTGGGAGATAGTGAAGGGAAACATTTCCAGGCAGGAAAGCCTGGCATGCTGTAGTCCATGGAGTTGCCAAGGGTTGGACACGACTTAGAGACTGAATAACAGCACATACAAATACATATCATGTTCCACCAATTTTAGTAGATGTGACTAAATTGTATCCAAATCTTAACTCCTCATCATTTCATTGGACCTCCAGACTAATTTTATGAAGTGAAAAAGGCAGATATTCTTGTGCCTAATTTATATTTGGAAAGCAAAAATGATTCCTTAATGATTAAGTGGTTTTCTTCACACATTGATAATAAACAAACCTAGGAGGAAAACCCAAGATCCAGCAACCTTACAGTTAAATCAATATTGCAGTAGCAACTATGGAAGTTGAAATGCTGCTGCAGTAGCAGAATAGGTAACACCATACCTTAGATGTGAATAAAAGTAAATGTTACTAATTCTGTGTTAGAACATCCTCCATCTCCATCTTCCAAAACAAATGGAAATCGTGACATTCACAATGGCAGCAATAAGTTTACAAAGTCAGGTGGTTCCTGGTTACCATACAGACAGAAGAAAGTCCTACAGTAAAGTTAATTTATCATTTCTGTTTTTGATTTTCCCTATTAGAAAAACAGGCTTAAATAATTCAAGCTTCTTGTCTTATCCCCTGCCAAATTTCTGCTCTGTACAGAATTAAGTATTAAAGACTTTTTCTACTGGATAAATGCAGTCCTGTGGATATTGATTTCTTTTAAAGACAATACAATTGTTTTAGCCATTTCAAGTTTTTGTAAAATGATAATGATCATTTACATGCCCAGATGGTAATAAGGGTGCAATGCAGGGATATTTATAAAGATTTATACCAATAATAAAATCTATGTTCAATCAGGAAAATTCCCTAAAACTGACTTTCTACATATCTTTCAGGCAGCATGGATGCTACAACAATATTAATTTTTTGTACACTTCTAGCTTATTTGCCCAGAATTTTATTGCCAGGTCTTCTGTTAAATATTTTATTGAAAAAGGTCTTTGCATTTTATCCCCCAGATTTGCTCTTTGAAGTGCTACATGACTATCCATTTTGTTTGCTTTTGCATGTAAACCCTGTACTTAGAGTCTGAGAAAACACAGATGGATGAGAGATTTTGACAGCTGTAGTTTCAGCTCAGTTCATTGGCTCAGTCGTGTCTGACTCTTTGCAACACCATGGACTGCAGCATGCCAGGCTTCCCTGTACATCACAAATCCCTGGAGCTTGCTCAAACTCATATCCATAGAGTCGGTGATGCCATCCAACCATCTCATCCTCTGTCATCCCCTTCTCCTGCCTTCAATCTATCCCAGCATCAGGGTCTTTCCCAGTGAGTCAGTTCTTCGCATCGGGTGGCCAAAGTATTGGAGTTTCAGCTTTGGTATCAGTCCTTCCAATGAATATTCAGGACTGATTTCCTTTAGGATTGACTGGTTGGACTTTCTTGCACTCCAAGGGACTCTCAAGAGTCCTCTCCAACACCACAGTTCAAAAGCATTGATTCTTTGGCACCCAGCATTCTTTATAGTCAAACCCACACATTTGTACATGACTACTGGAAAAACCATAGCTTTGACTAGATGGGCCTTTCTCAGCAAAGTAATGTCTTTGCTTTTTAATATGCTATCTAGGTTAGTCATAGCTTTCCTTCCAAGGAGTAAGCGTCTTTTAATTTCATGGCTGCAATTGCCATCTACCATGAGTTTGGAGCCCCCCAAAATAAAGTCTGTCACTGTTTCCCCATCTATTTGCCATGAAGTGATGGGATCAGATTCCATGATCTTAGTTTTTTGAATGTTGAGTTATAAGTCAACATTTTCATTCTCCTCTTCTGCTTTCATCAAGAGGCTCTTTAGTTCATTTTTTTGCCATAAGGGTGGTGTCATCTGCATATCTAAGGTTATTGATATTTCTCCTGGTAGTCTTGATTCCAGCTTGTGCTTCATCCAGCCCAGCATTTCACGTGATGTACTGTGCATATTTATTTTTGGGTGCTCCAAAATCACTGCAGATGGTGATTGCAACCATGAAATTAAAAGACACTTACTCCTTGGAAGGAAAGTTATGACCAACCTAGATAGCATAGTAAAAAGCAGGGACATTACTTTGCCAATAAAGGTCTTGTCTAGTGAAGGCTATGGTTTTTCCAGTAGTCATGTATGGATGTGAGAGTTGGACTGTGAAGAAAGCTGAGCACCGAAAAATTGATGCTTTTGAACTATGGTGTTGGAGAAGACTCTTGAGAGTCCCTTGGACTGTAAGGAGATCCAACCAGTCCATCCTAAAGGAGATCAGTCCTGAGTGTTCACTGGAAGGAATGATGCTGAAGCTGAAACTCCAGTACTTTGTCCACCTCATGCGAAGGGTTGACTCATTGGAAAAGACCCTGATGCTGGGAGGGATTGGGGGCAGGAGGAGAAGGGGACGACAGAGGATGAGATGACTGGATGGCATCACCGACTCGATGGACATGAGTTTGAGTAAACTCTGGGAGTTGTTGAGGGACAGGGAGGCCTGGCGTGCTGCGATTCATGGGGTCGCAAAGAGTCGGGCACGACTGAGCAACTGAACTGAATTGAACTGAACTGAACTGTGCATATAAGTGAAATCAGCAGAATGACAATATAAACATTGACATATTCCTTGCCCAATTTGGAACCAGTCTGTTGTTCCATGTCTGGTTCTAACTGCTGCTTTTGATCTGCATGAAATTTTCTCACGAGGCAGGTAAGGTGGTCTGGTATTCCCATCTCTAAGAATTTTTCACAGTTTCTGTGATTTACACAGCAAAAGCATTCAAGTAATCAATAAAACAGAAGTAGTTTTTTCTTTTTTTTATTCTCTTGCTTTTTTTATGATCAAACAGATGTTGGCAATTTGACTTCTGGTTTCTCTGCCTTTTCTACATCCAGCTTGAATATCCGCAAGTTCATGATTCATGTAGTTTTGAAGCCTGACTTGGAGAATTTTGAGCTTTACTTTGGTAGTGTGTAAGATAAGTGCAATTGGATGGTAATCTGAATATTCTTTGACTTTGTTCTTCTTTGGGATTGGAAGGAAAACTGATCTTTTCCAGTCCTGTGGCCACTGCTGAGTTTTCCAAATTTGCTGGTATACTGAGTGCAGAACTTTCACAGCATCCTTTTTTAGGATTAGAAATAGCTCAACTGGAATTCCATCACCTCCATTAGCTTTGTTCGTAGTGATGCTTCCTAAGGCCTACTTGACTTTGCATTCTAGGATGTCTGGCTCTAGGTGAGTAATCATACCATCGTGATTATCTGGGTTTGAAGATCTTTTTTGTATAGTTCTATGTATTCTTGCCACCTCTTAATATCTTCTGCTTCTGTTAGATACATACCATTTATGTCCTTTATTGAGCCCATCTCTGCATGAAATGTTCCCTTGGTATCTCTAATTTTCTTGAAGAGATCTCTAGTCTATCCCATTGTATTGTTTTTCTCTATTTCTTTGCATAGATCACTGAGGAAGGCTTTCTTATCTCTCCTAGTTATTCTTTGGAACTCCACATTCAGATGGGCATATCTTTCCTTTTCTCCTTTGCCTTTGGCTTCTCTTCTTTTCTGAGCTATTTGTAAGGTCTCCTCAGACAACCATTTTGCCTTTTTGAACTTCTTTTTCTTGGGAATGGTCTTAATCACTGCTTCCTGTCCAATGTCACAAACCTCTGTCCATAGTTTTTCAGGCCCTCTGTCTATCAGATCTAATACCTTGAATCTATTTCTCACTTCTGCTGTATAATCATAAAAGTTTGATTTAGGTCATACCTGAATGGTCTAGTGGTTTTTCCCTACTTTCTCCAATTTAAGTCTGAATTTGGCAATAACAAATTTCATGATCTGAGTCACAGTCAGCTCTGGTCTTGTTTTTGCTGACTATATAGAGTTTCTCCATCTTTGGCTGCAAAAAATATAATCACTCTGATTTCAGTTTTGACCATCTGGTGATGTCCATGGGTAGAGTCTTCTCTTGTGTTGTTGGAAGAGGGTGTTTTCTAGTGCATTCCATTGGCAAAACTCTGTTAGCCTTTGCCCTGCTTCATTTTGTACTCCGAGGCCAAATATTTGGCTATTATTCCAGGTGTCTCTTGACTTCCTACTTTTGCATTCCAGTACCCTATGATGAAGAGGACAGAAGCAAAAGTGTAAACAATGCCCGGTTGTGGATGTGACCGGTCATCGTAGTAAAGTCCAATGCTGTAAAGAGCAAGAGTGAACATCAACATTTTAGGAATCAGTGAACTAATATGGACTGCAATGGGCAAATTTAATTTCGATGACCATTATATCTTCTACTGTGGGCAAGAACCCTTAGAAGAAATGGAGTAGTACTCAATAGTCAACAAAAGAGTCTGAAATTCAGTACTTGGGTGCAGTCTCAAAAAAGACAGAATGATCTCTGTTCGTTTTCAAGACAAATCATTCAATATGACAATAATCCAAGTCTTTGCCCCAACCAGTAATGCTGAAGAAGCTGAATTTGAATGGTTCTATGATGACCTAAAAGACCTTTTAGAACTAACATCCAAAAAAGATGTCCTTTTCATCATAGGGGACTGTAATGAAAAAGTAGGAAGCTGTAGTTTAGTATTTTGAAATATGAGTTCAGTACTAGAAGGAAACAGATTCGTCTTCTAACCCATGTGGCCAAATGAAACTCAAAATTATTTCATAAATTATTCATTTTCTAATTCCTTCAAAGTGTAAATTCTAAAACCTGACAACCTACCAGTGTTCCTGATACATTAGAAAAAGGAAGAGCAAAAGCCATGATAATAAGTAATAAATGACTTGTTAGGAGACTGCAATGTAGTCAGAAACAGCCTACAAGTAGTAACATAATCACAGCTCATCTGACAGAAGGGATGCCTCTTAAAACTTCATCAAAACATAACTTTAAGGGAGTATGCCAGTTTTAGACCTTATGGAACATTCCACCCTAGTCCAAGTGGAAACTTAGGTTTCTAGGCATAGTAAAGAGTTGATTCCCTCTAAACCTCCTAACCTGACTTCTCTTTTTTCTTCTGATTTTTAGTTTCCAGGAATGGTATTTGTGCATGTGTGCTAATTTTCTTCAGTTGAGTCCGACTCTGTGTGACCCTATGGACTTAGCCCACCAGGCTCCTCTGTCCATGGGATTCTCCAGGGGAAAATAATTGGAGTGGGTTTCCATGCCCTCTTCCAGGGAATCTTCCCAGCCCAGGGACTGAACTCGCATCTCTTATGTCTCCTGCATTGGCAGGCCAGTTCTTTACTACTAGTGCCACCTGGAAAGCTCACGGTATTTTAAGAAAGCTAAATATTCTGTTTCCTTTCTACACTTATGAATAGCAAAGCTTTTTTCTCTCTTCATAAGTTGTGATCATTTAGCTCTGCTTCACTTAAACATAACATGTCCATGTCCATGGCCATTGAATAGACTGGTTGTTCAATGGAAATGGAACATAAGAATAACGTGTATGATTTAAATAAGCTTTTCATTTGAACGCCTTCCTTCCCTTTCAGTCCCTTATTTCTGAAGCTTTTATATCTGTTAATTGGCAGACCATGATCAGGCTTACACTGATGAACCATCTCCTTACAAACATTACTGTTTCCATAGTTGGCTTACATTTGAAATTCTGTATCTTCAAATGAAGACTCACTGTTATCATCTCAGCAACATTTTAGAATATTTGAAAATGCACTTGATAATTTAAAACTTTGTCTCTATGAATATTGACAAGACATTGCCAATTTCTACTTTTTTTTTTTGGTTTTGTTTTGTATAAAATACATATATATATACTGAAGTTCAAAAAAGAGAATTGTCTTTTTAATATGTTTCCTATTTAACGGTAGAATAAAATGATCATTTTTGCTTTAAATCATTAAACTATTTGTTTTTCTAGTTGCTTCATCATAAAAATTTAAAACATCTCAATAAGTAGTAAAATTGTTGAGAGTAAAAATACACACACACACACACACACACACACACACACACACACATTCCACCAAAGTTTTTCTGGCAAAGCCATGTGGCAAAAATCTGTTACTTCCTACCTATGCTTTCAGTTTTCACATCCATGGTCAAGCTGTGTTGAAGGAGTATTAATTTAAAATAACATGAAGTCAAGTCATGTGCATTTTTGAAAAGTCTTACACTAAGTCATCAGCCAGATGGAGAGGGTTTACTTTTCCAAAAATGGCAATGAGATATTTATGTGGTGGTACTGAAAAGTACTGAGAGATTTATATATTAAAGAAGATTCAGTGCATACAAACAGGATTTTCAAGTTAGGAAATCATAGAAAGCTTCTTTAGTATGAGAAAATATGAGTGAAATGTTAAGTATAAAAATGAGAATTTTTAAAAAAATATATTATGGTCATGTTTCATGAATTAAAAATTGAATTATATATCACATAAATTCAGGAAGTTAACTTGGCAACAAAATCAAAGTCATATCCTTTTAGACAGTTTGTTCAGATTTTGATGGGAAATTGTGCGCTTTCTGAGTTCTATATAAGTATTGCACCTAGCTCATTATCTTTTTCTTTTTGTAATAGCATGCTGAAGAGGATTAATATTAGACTCTATAAGAATAGCCCTTTTCAGTGCAAAGCATGAGGCCTACCAAGTAATGGTAAAAGGTATGTTAATTAAATCTTAGAAGAAATTGCTAAAGAATTTTAATCCAATTTATATAGAAATATAGCATTAGTTGTATGATCTAGTAGGGGGCACAGATTATCTACAATATTCAGAGCATGATTCTATTAGTGTAAAATTTTCTACTTATTTATATAATTACACACATATATGGTGGGGCTAGTGGTGAAGAACCCACTTGCCAGTGCAAGAGACATGAGACACGGGTTTGATCAATGGGTTGGAAAGATCCTCTGGAGTAGGAAGTGACAACCCACTCCAGTATTCTTGCCTGGGAAATCTTATGGACAGGGGAGCCTGGTGGGCTACAGTCCCTAGGGTCGTGAAGAGTCAAACACAACTGTGGCGAAAGATGATGAGATTGATGGTTAAAGGGATGAGTTAAAAAAAAAAAAAAATGATTATCATCACATGCATTCCTTAGATACTATCAAAGGTAAGTAGAGTCAAACACTAGGTAAAATGGTAAGGGCTGACTGATATTAACCGATAATTTATTTTCACAATAAGGAAGAGGGTCCAATGTGATCTGAACTCAGCTTCTGTTTGAGCTGAGGTAAACTGTTGTTTTAAGAGAAAAATGAGAGTATAGAAAGCATGGGAATGTTTGAAACTTTAGCGCAGTCAAGGAAGTGAAAATTACAAAAAGCAGCAAGTTTGGGAAGACTTTGGTCCCTGTGAAATCCATCTGGGTTTGTTAACTGGCTGTTATCACAATTAGGCTCCTACCATCCCAGAGACTGGGAGAGGGGGGCACCTTCTGCAGATGTTGCCTGGAACAAATAGTGAATGATTTCAGCAGACTTGAGTTTTCACGGGCAAACACTGTAAGAGGGATTAGGACCACCTCAAGGATGAAGTTTTGAGCTTTTTGTTCAAACGTTTATAGGCCAAGGTTGAGGCCGAGTCCAGAAGAGGCCTCAATAGTGCTTGACTAGAGTCAGGTCAAAGAGAGAATCTCTTCAACACACAAGGAAATAGAAGATGGCCAGCCACATGGCCATTTTCAGCCAGGGAGTCTGGATATCTTGGCCCCTGATTACGAGTCCTTTGGTGTTGCCTGAGATGCAGGAAGCTCAGTTCAGGGCTCTGTGATGACCCAGGGTGGGTGCGATGTGGAGGGGGTAGGAAAGAGGCTCCAGGGGGTGGGAATATATGTATAGCAATACTTATGTCTGGTTCTCATTGTTGTGAAGGGGAAAGCAACACAATATTGTAAAACAAATACCCCCCGACTTAAAAGAAAGGAAAAAGGAACAAGAAAGGATGGAATTCAGCCATTGTTTTTCTAAAACCAGTGTATAGGCATTAATCCTTAACCCCCATCTTTACTTGCAAAGGGGTAGTAGACATCAATTAATTTTTAGGTCCACTGATGACTATTAAGCTGGCTAGGTTGGTTGGTAGAAGGACTTGAGGCTACTGGAAGAGTTTGATGTCAACAGTAAAAATGGGGATTCTTCAGATGGACAAGCTGGAGATGTGAGTTTTCTGGGAATGGTGGAGATCTAGGCCCTGCCTACATGTAGGAAGGTTGCTGTGAAAAGAAGACATAAACACACCACAGTCTTGAGAAAAGTCGCCAGGATTCCTGAGGGCATGTCTTGATCTTGGGTCCCTGTAAAGCTGCTGGTAGTGGGGCTGGCCCTGCAGGCTCTGGGTCACACGTCCCGAAGATGTAGGAGGGGCCGATGCAGCAGCACTGAGCTGTGGTGAAACAAGAAACCTCAGCAATGGCATGCTCTCTGGCTGCTGTGGGCTCCTGCATGAGTCTTTCTGTCACTATTGTGCCTGAGCCCCCAAGTTCCGAGGTTTAAAATCGGACACAACCACTAAGATTCAACTTTGCTACAAGCTCACCTAGCTCTGTGTTGGTGTTGGTGGGGCTTTAGTAACTAAAGTCGTGTCCGACTCTTGCGATCCCATGAACTGTAGCCTGCCAGGCCTCCTCTGTCCATGGGATTCTCCAGGTAAGAATACTGGAGTGGTTTGCCATTTCCTTCTCCAGGGATCTTCCCGACCCAGGAATTGAACCCAGGTCTCTTGCATTGCAGGTGGATTTTTTTACTTACTCTGTTATGAGGGAAGTCCACCTAGCTCTATAATTGGGGATAAAATATTTGGGGAGATAAAATGTTTTACATTATGGAAAATAGTTTGATGTTTCCTTATTTTGCAAATATTGCTAAAACCGAAATATTTGACATCCAGTTAGTCATATTTGAAATTCATTAGCTTTTTAAGAAGTAAGTTATATTTTAAAGGGATACACACATATGTACACACATGTACATGCATGTGTGTGCACACACATGTATACACATGTGTGTACACATGCACACACGTGTAGGGCTTCCCAGATGGCACTAAAAGTAAGGAACCCGCCTGCCAGTGCAGGAAATGTAAGAAACTCAGGTTTGATAACGATTGGGAAGGTTCATCGGAGGAGAGCATAGCAACCCACTCCAGTATTCTTGCCTGGAGAATCCCATGGACAGATGAGCCTGGGGGCTATAGACCATGGGGCCACAAAGAGTCAGACATGATTGAAGCAGCTTAGCACAAACACATTTATATATATGTAGATAGATATAAATATATAGATACGTATATCTAGCTAGAGTGAAAGGGAGAGAGATATCAGAGTTTTCCTTAGGTAACTTTGCTAAACAAAAAGACTGTTTATTTCCAGTTTAAGACTACTCATTAATTAGTGTAAACCCCAACACAATGCATCAACATGATTTCGTGCATTTCAGTTCAGTCACTCAGTCCTGTCTGACTCTTCGTGACCCCATGGACTGCAGTATGCCAGGCCTCCCTGTCCATCACCAACTCCCAGAGTTTACTAAAACTCATGTCCACTGAGTCGGTGATGCCATCCAACCATCTCATCCTCTGTCTCCTTCTCCTCCCACCTTCAATCTTTCCCAGCATCAGGGTCATTTTCATTGAGTCAGTTCTTTACATCAGGTGGCCAAAATATTGGAGTTTCAGCTTCAGTATCAGTCCTTCCAATGAATATTCAAGACTGATTTCCTTTAGGATGGACTGGTCCATGCATTTAGAGGGGAAATATTTCCTGGTTAAGTGGAAAATTGTATGGATGGCTCCTGGAAGACCTTCATTTTAAGCAGCTTTAGAGTGAACCATTTCTTTTTATTAGTGAAAGTGTTTAATTATATACATTGTCCTCCATATTCAATTTCAGTTGCATTACATGTGAAGTTTTCTGTGACACTTTTTAATGTAAAAGGAAAGCATAATAATAATCGATAAAATTTGAAACCACATGAAATGGTGCAAGTGAAAAATATCTTCTTTCAAAATAGTTCAAAACAAGGCAAGAAGGAGAGAATGATAAATTTGAATGTATTAAGAGATTCTGTTCAATAAAAACACCTGTAAGAAAGCAAAAAGACAAGTTACAAGCTGAATTGATATTCACAGAGTGAGCCATTTCTTTTAGCAGTCTGAACCTTCTTTCTTCAGTTTGCTTTAAGCTGAGTCACTAACAGAACGCGTGCTGATCACTGGGACCCAGGTTATTCCAGGGTTCTGAGTTATCCTTTCTGTGTCACCTTGACTGGACTGAAGATGCCAATCATAAGACATACAGTGCTGCTCCAGCACCTCCTGCTCCAATAAATAGGAAAAATGAGAGCAAGCTAGAATTCTTGAACAGACACCTGATCTGGCAGAGCATGGTAGTGACAGAGATCTTGAGTCCAGATGGAGAGAAAAACAGACTTGCAAGGCCTCAGTCTAAGCAGCCTCTGAGCTGAGCAGAAGTAGATGTCCAAAGTCACTCCTCTTACCTCCAAAAGATATTAATATATATATACACACACATATATTATTATACATATATTATATATATATGTATTATATACTATATTATATATATAATATATATTATATACTATACATATATACATATGTACATATACATATATTAATATATATACATATATTAATATCTTTTGAATTTGTTACAATATTGCTTGTTTTATATTTTATTTTGTTTGGAGTCTGAGGCACAAGGCATGTGGAATCTTAGCTCCGCAACGAGGGATTGGACCCTCACCCCCTGCATTAGAAGGTGAAGTCTTAACCACTGGGCTGCCAGGGAAGTCACTCCAAAATATTTTAGTGTTTTAAATTAAATGTATAAAGAGAAAAAAAAAAGTCAAAAACTTCACTATGGGGGTAAAGAAGCTAAGTGAATGAATGCCAATGCTCACTAGCCAGAAGAATAAAAATGTACATTGACTAGACTCTCAGAGTGGTAAGAGATAAGAGATCTTTAGGGGCCTCTATTTCAGTTTGCATTTGATATTGAATTCTCCATCTAACAGCCTGCCAGACGTGTGCTCAGCCTATGTCTGAGCGCTTTCAGGGATGCAGAAAATACTACCGCCTGAAGTCTTGCTTCTCTAGAGGATGTCTGAGGTGTCTTTGGACAGCTGCGACTGGTACAAAATTCCTTTTTACATTTAACAAAAATTATACTCCCTGGAGTTTCCAGTTTTTCATTCTAGTTTGAAACTGCAGGGCTACAAGGAACAAATCAAATACCACTTGCATAGGAAAGCCCTAGGTCTATTTAAAAGGGGCTTTCAAGGTCCCCTTGAGTCTTCTCTTCTACAGATTCAATATCCACAGACGCTTTAAAGAGGCTTCATCTATTATACTGTCAATTCCCTTCAAAACTCCCATCTCCTTGGCTCTGAATGTCTTCGACTTTGTCAATATCTTTCTTAGAGTCTGGGGTTTGGGGCTGGACAAGCTTAGATTCAACCAACTACAGGGGGAGTACTATCATTTTTCATCTTCTGTGCTCATATCACATTCCACATTTTATATGCCTGTCAATGTCACCAAAATCAAAAAGACTTCTCAGCAGGATGACGTATGATGATTCACATTATCAACATGACTCTCCATTGTCTGGTTCTGAATTTGCTCTCAATAAACCATCACAATTTTTGTTTTTAACCAATACTGTTCCTCTCCTGTATTTATGTCAGTTCAGTCGCTCAGTCGTGTCCGACTCTTTGCAACCCCATGGACTGCAGCATGCTAGGCTTCCCTGTGCATCACCAACTCCTAGAGCTTGCTCAAACTCATGCCCATCGTGTTGGTGATGCCATCCAACCATCTTGTCCTCTATCGCACCTTTCTTCTCCTGCCTTCAATCTTTTCTATAATTTTTCTATAATTTTTCGAGTAATATATGGTTCTGAAATGAGTCTCAAAGTTCCATGAAGGAGGGACAGTATCTGTATCTTTTCACCAATATACTTCTCATCTAGCACCATTTCTGGCACACAGAGACACTCTTAAATATTAGTGGAAAATTGAATCAACACCTTCAATATGGCTTAGGCTGAATGGCAAAATTTAGAACTTTAGAGGCATAGAGTGATTTCTGAGCACCTGGTGGAAAGTTGCTTAAAGTTTAAATATTTAGAGTTCTAAAAAGAATTAAGCTAAATATTACTTTTTGGTAATTAAAAATGAAATTATATCCAGAGATTGACCAATAAAGCAGCATTCTCCTCCCATGATCTGTTGCTTTGTAACTTTCACATCATCTCTGGCTTCCAAAATGTTTCCTAATCTAATATTTCCTCATTTGCACATCATCTGTGCTGTTTTTTTATTCATCCTACTGTCAGCTACTGAAATAGCATGCAAACTTGTCAGTATTCCAAACACACTTAAGCCTGAAAGCACATTTAATGATTTTTTAAAAATTTGATTAATAAGAGGATAATGAATAAGCACATAATCTGTTTCTGATTTGTGTAAACCCAGCAGTGATTTGCCTTTTATTTCCTGTTCTGATTTGGCTTTATTTTCATTACTTTCACTGTAGTACTGAATCTCTTTTGTTCCACATTGTCATACAAGTTCTAATTTGTTTACCAACTATTGGTCTCTTTAGATTTGTTTATAAAACTTTCACAAGGCCTTTCTCTTTTCAGTTATTTCACAAGATTTTAAGAAACATGCATTTAATGATTATAACTTCACAGTCAGTATTTTCATATTGATGGATTTCCAAAGCTTTTAAGCGTTATGGCTCAACTTATGTATTTTCTTATTTCCCCAGAAGTCAAGTAAGAACTAAGCATTTTTTAAATCAATAAAGCCATACTTTAAAACCAAAATTTAAAATGTATAATTCAGAAAAAATTCACAGTTATATTATTTATATCCTATGTCTACTTAAAACCCTAATTCTCCCTTATGAGATCTTTCTGCTATACCTAAAAGTTTGTGTGCATGCATACTTTGTTCTGTCCGGCTCTTTGCAATCCTACAGACAGTAGCCTACCAGGCTTCTCTGTCCATGGGATTATCCAGGCAATAATACTGGAGTGGCTGCCATTTCTTCCTCCAGAGTATCCTTCCAATTCAGGGATCCAATCTCCATCTCCTGTATTTCCTGTACTGCAGGTAGATTATTTACCCAATGAGCCATGGGAGAAGTCTTTAAAGTAGTGTTAAGATGGTCTGGTCTTGTCTTCTCTCCATAAATCCATTTCATTTTCCATAAATCCATTTTATTGTTCTTATTTCAAATAAACTAATATCACAAATCACATCAGTATTCTTGCCTTGAGAACCCCTTGAACAGTAGAAAAAGGCTAAGAGACAGGGCAGTGAAAGATGAACTCCCCAGGTCACTAGATGACCAGTGTAATACTGGAGATCAGTGAGAACTAACTCCAGAAAGAATGAAGAGACAGAGCCAAAGCAAAAACAACACCCAGTTGTGGATGTGACTGGTGATAGAAGCAAGGTCCGATGCTGTAAAGAGCAATATTGCATAGGAACCTGGAATGTTAGGTCCATGAATCAAGGCAAATTGGAGGTTGTCAAACAGGAGATGGCAAGAGTGAAAATGGACATTTTAGGAATCAGCGAACTAAAATGGAACGGGGTGGGTGAATTTAACTCAGATGACCATTATATCTACTACTGTGGGAAGGAATCCCTTAGAAGAAATGGAGTAGCCATCATAATCAACAAAAGAGTCCAAAATGCAATACTTGGATGAAATCTCAAAAATGACAGAATGATCTCTGTTTGTTTCCAAGGCAAACCATTCAATATCACAGTAATCCAAGTCTATGCCCCAGCCAGTAATGCTGAAGAAGCTGAAGTTGAACAGTTCTATGAAGACCTAGAAGACCTTCAAGAACTAACACCCAAAAAAGATGTATTTTTCATTAGAAGGGACTGGAATGCAAAAGTAGGGAGTCAAGAATACATAGAGTAACAGGCAAATTTGGCCTCGGAGTACACAATGAGGCAGGGCAAAGGCTAATAGAGTTTTCCCAGGAGAACTCACTGGTCATAGAAAACACCCTCTTCCAGCAACACAAGAGAAGACATGGACATCACCAGATGGTCAATAGCAAAATCATATTGATTATATTCTTTGCAGCCAAAGATGGAGAAGCTCTACACAGTCGGCAAAAACAAGACCAGGAGCTGACTGTGGCTCAGATCATGAACTCCTTATTGCCAAATTCAGACTTAAATTGAAGAGAGTAGGGAAAACCACTAGACCATTCAGGTATGACCTAAATAAAATTCCTTATGATTATACAGTGGAAGTGAGAAATAGATTCAAGGGATTACATCTGATAAACAGAGGGTCTGAAAACTATGGATGGAGGTTCATGACACTATACAGGAGGCAGCGATCAAGATAACCCCCAAGGAGAAGCAATAGGAAAATGCAAAGTGGTTGTCTGAGGAGGCCTTACAAATAGCTGTGAATAGAAAAGAAGCAAAAGGGAAAGGAGAAAAGGAAAGATATTTCCATTTGAATGCAGAGTTCCAAGAATAACAAGGAGCGATAAGAAAGAAAGCCTTCCTCAGTGATCAATGCAAAGAAAAAGAGGAAAACAATAGAATTGGAAACTCTAGAGATCTTTTCAAGAAAATTGGAGATACCAAGGGAATATTTCATTCAAAGATGGGCTCAATAAAGGACAGAAATGGTATAGACCTAGCAGAAACAGAAGATATTAAGAAGTGGTGGCAAGAATACACAGAAGAACTATACAAAAAAGGTCTTCAAGACCCAGATAATCATGATGGTGTGATCACCAACCTATAGCCAGACATGCTGGGATGCGAAGTAAAGTGGGCCTTAGGAAGCATCACTACGAACAAAGCTAGTGGAGGTGATGGCATTCCAGTTGAGCTATTTCAAATCCTGAAAGATGATGCTGTGAAAGTGCTGCACTCAGTATGCCAGCAAATTTGGAAAACTCAGCAGTGGCCACAGGACTGGAAAAGGTCAGCTTTCATTCCAACACCAAAGAAAGGCAATGCCAAAGAATGCTCAAACTACCACACAGTTGAACTCATTTCACATGCTAGCAAAGAAATTCTCAAAATTCTCCAAGCCAGGCTTCAACAGTATGTGAACCATGAACTTTCAGATGTTAAAGCTGGATTTAGAAAAGGCAGAGGAGCCAGAGGTCAAATTGCCAACATCCGTTGAATCATCAAAAAAACAAGAGAGTTCCAGAAAAATACCTATCCGCTTTATTGACCGTGCCAAAATATTTGACTGTGTGGACCACAACAAACTCTGGAAAATTCTGAAAGAGATAGAAATACCAGACCACCTGACCTGCCTCTTGAGAAATCTGTATGCAGGTCAGGTAGCAACAGTTAGAACTAGACATGGAACAACAGACTGGTTCCAAATAAGAAAAGGAGTATGTCAAGGCTGTATATTGTCACCCTGCTTATTTAACTTATATGCAGAGTACATCATGAGAAACACTGGGCTGGATGAAGCACAAGCTGGAATCAAGATTGCAGGGAGAAATATCAATAACCTCAGATATGCAGATGACACCACCCTTATGGCAGAAAATGAAGAAGAACTAGAGAGCCTCTTGATGAAAGTGAAAGAGGAGAGTGAAAAAGTCGGCTCAAAATTCAACATTCAGAAAACTAAGATAATGGCATCTGGTCCCATCACTTCATGGCAAATATTTGGGGAAACAGTGGGAACGGTGGCAGACTTTATTTTTATTTTTATTTTTTTTTTGGGGCTCCAAAGTCACTGCAGGTATTTACTGCAGCCATGAAATTAAAAGACGCTTGCTCCTTGGAAGGAAAGTTATGATCAACCTAGAGAGCATAATAAAAAGCAGAGACATTGCTTTACCAACAAAGGTCCATCTAGTCAAAGCTTTGGTTTTTCCAGTAGTCATGTATGGATGTGAGAGTTGGACTACAAAGAAAGCTGAGTGCCAAAGAATTGATGCTTTTGAACTGTGGTGTTGGAAAAGACTCTTGAGAGTCCCTTGGACTGCAAAGAGATCCAACTTGTCCATCCTAACGAAATCAGTCCTGAATATGCATTGGAAGGACTGATACTGAAGCTGAAACTCCAATACTTTGGCCACCTGATGAAAGGAACTAACTCATTTGAAAAAGACCCTGTTGCTAGCAAAGATTGAAAGCAGGAGGTAAAGGGGAAGACAGAGGATGAGATGGCTGGATGGCATCACTGACTCAATGGACATGAGTTTTAGTAAACTCCCGGAGTTGGTTGTGAACAGGGAGGCCTGGCGTGCTGTGGTCCATGGGGTTGCAAAGAGTCGGACACGACTGAGCTACTGAACTGAACGTAAGTGAACTGACTGAATATCACAAAGCAAAATATGTATTCCTCTGTCATATCAACTGAAGAATCTTGAAGTCAGGTCTCTGTTCATGACCTTTAGGGAAACTGTACCCATTTTTCATTATCTTTCTTTTGCTCTTATTAACTTTTTTTTTCTTGCAAATTGGGAAATGTTTTCCTGTAACTACCAAGTCTATATCATGAATTCCTTCTAATTTTTTAAAGATTCTTTTTTTTTCATTATTTTCCTTTATAAAAATTACTTTTTTCCTGATACAAACACTGAACATGAAATCTAGATTCTTAACACATTTTTAAATGTTCAATACAGTATCATAGAGTATGAATTCAATGTTGTACTGCAGATCTCTATAATTTAATTCATCTTGTTTAACTAAAACTTTATGCTTATTGATATTAACTTCCCATTTCTCTCTTCTTTCTTCCCCTTGCAACCACCGTTCTACTCTTTGAGTCTATAAATGTATGTTGCCATTTGCGATACTTCATTTAAGTGCAATCATGATTTATTTATCTTTCTGTGCCTGACATTTCACCTAGCACAATATTCTCAAAGTTCATCCATGTTGGTACATATTGTAAGTTTGAATATTGTTCAAACATTTGAAAATGCATGTACAGCATTTTTCAAATCCATTAATCTATCCATGAACATTTAGGATTTTGTCATGTCTTATCTATAGTGACAATACTGCTGTTTTCCCAAGTGGTGCTTGTGGTAGAGAACTCACCTGTCAAAGCAGGAGACATAAGAGACTGGGGTTCGGTCCCTGGGTTGGGATGATCCCCTGGAGGAGTGCATAGAAATCCATTCCAGTATTCTTCCCTAGAGAATCCCATGGACAGGTGAGCCTGACAGTCTACAATCCATAGAGTGGCAGAGTCAGACATGACTTAGCATTCATGCACACTGCTCTTTCAACTAATTTAGCTATCAACTTATTTTTCTTTTCCTGAAGTCAATGTAAATTATGTCTCTATTTATCTTTTATTTATACCATTTCATGTTAATGAACAAACCTACTTATTTTATTTTTTTTCCATTTATTTTTATTAGTTGGAGGCTAATTACTTTACAATATTGTAGTGGTTTTTGTCATACGTTGACATGAATCAGCCATGGATTTACATGTGTTCCCCATCCCAATCCCCCCTCCCACCTCCCTCTCCACCCAATCCCTCTGGGTCTTCCCAGTGCACCAGCCCCGAGCACTTGTCTCATGCATCCAACCTGGGCTGGTGATCTGTTTATTAGGGATACAATAATGATCATATTTGACCTCACAAATGTGCCATAATTTTATTCTGTTATTTCTTTCCTTCTATTAGTTTAAAACTTCTAGTGACAGTAAGGTTTAAAATTATAATTTCTGCTCCATAATACACATCCAAAATAATTGAAATTAGTATCTCAAAGAGATGTCTGTACTTCCGTGTTTATTATAGTGCTAACCACAAGCCAAGATTTGAGAACACCTCACATGTTCATCAACAAAGGATGGATAAAGAAAACATAATATGCACACACAATCAAATATTATTTAGCCTTATAAAGAAAGGAAATTTTATCACTTGTGACAACATAGATAAACCTGAAAGACATTATACTAAATGAGATAAGTCACAAAAGGACAAATATTGCATGACTCCACTAATTTGAGTCATGCAAAATAAGCAGGAAAGTGAAAATGAAGCTTGGTGTCAAAAAGAAAAGCTTGATCAATGGTACCAGAAGATACAGAGAAATTAGGGAAGAAAGGCCTGAAGTGCACCTTTTGTATTTAGCACCCAAGAAGACACTGACAACTTTATCTAAAATAGCTTTAATAGGACAATAAAGGTGGGTTCTAGGTTACAGTGGGTTGAGATGTCAATGCATGGTGTGGCAGGAACAACAGTGATTAGTCTGTTTCCTAGGAATCTTGTAGGAGAGATATTTTTATCTGGAAGAGCAACATGGTAAGTGAAGAAATATTTATGTTTTGGTGTGTGTGTGTTTTCCCCCTGCTGTTGCAAGCTGAGAGCAATTTGAAGTCTGTGTGTTTATCCAGAGAGACACAGACAGACAGAGACAGAGGGAAAGTGCAAAAAGAAGAAAAGAGGAGGATGGAGGCAACTTGAGGAGATGGGACAGGATAGGAAGGAAGAGGAGTCAAAGGATAAGGAAGAAAACAGGTATGCAGTTGAGTGTGATCTTAAAGGAAACAGTAGATGCGGCCATTGTATAGGTGATGATAAGGATCAAGATGGGTCGGCCCTAAGTATTAAAAAGAATATTTATCCTTTGGAAAAGAAGAAATAGAGGTAAGGAAATTTGTATGTGTATATATATAATTAAATATCTAAGAGATTAGGGCATTTTCACAATGAAGTCTTGAATTTTGATTTTTTATTGGAAATAAGGATAAAAACAATCTCTTAAGGATGAGGAAGCTAAGAAGCATTCCCTTGAGAAGACTGGTAAAATTTGAAATAGCCAGATAAACTGAAAGTGCATTTTGCAAAAGTGACATAATGGGACTTTTACAGCAAGACTAAACTTGAATATCATAAGTTTGAAGTGGCAGAAATCCACAAAATTATACAATTTTCTCAGTCTTCAGAAGATGGGCATAGAAACAAAAATGCAATTGGTAAGGTTAATACATGATTGGGTTTTATATAACAAGGAAATCAGGGAAAAAAAAAGTAACAAGAGGCTTAGGAAGTAAGGTACATACAAATGATGATTATGGAACTACACCAGAAAATCAAAGTAATTTGGAAAAGTAAATAAGTAATCAGACATTTGAAAAGTCCTTGATGATGGGAAAGATTGAAGGCAGGGGGAGAAGGGGATGACAGAGGATGAGATGGTTGGATGGCATCACTGACTCAATGGACATGGGTTTGAGTAAACTCTGGGAGTTGGTGATGGACAGGGAGGCCTGGCATGCTGCAGTCCATGGGGTTGCAAAGAGTCAGAGACGACTGAGCAACTGAATTGAACCGAATCAGACATTAAAAAAAAAAAAAAAAAAAAGCTACCTAATAGACAAAAAAAGAGAAAGGAGCCAAGGGATTAATGATCAGATTGGGGTTGCTTTTAATATTTAAGGGTGCAGAGGGCAAGAAAGGGCTTCTCTGGTGCCATTAGTGGTAAAGAACCTGCTTGCCAATGCAGGAGAAGCATCAGATAGGTGTTTGATCCCTGGGTCAGGAAGATCCCCTGGAGGAAGGCACGGCCACCCACTCCAATATTGTTGCCTGGAGAATCCCATGGACAGAGGAGTCTGGTGGGCTCTGGTCCAGAGGGTTGCAAAGAGTTGCACACCACTGAAGCTTCTTAGCTGGCATGCAGGACAAGAAAACTAATGAAAGGCCCTTATATCGCTTACCTGGAGAAACGAAATACTTCCTGATACCCGTCAGTCATCAGCAATTGCAGTCACCAAGGATGTTGAGCTGGTGAGTCCTGAGGTAACTGAGGAAGGAAAGAATACCTGCCTTGTAGCAGCCATCAGACTGATAGAAGTTCCCACAGCAAAGAACCAGGTTCAGTAAGAAGGCAGAAGGGATGGGAGGAAAATGTGGGTAAGAGCCTTTATTGTAGTTTCCAATGGAAGAAATGGGTGAAGAAGAATAAGGAGGCTTATGATTGGTTAGTTTGAAACATTTCAGTGGAGTCTGGGGTGTGAGGGCTGTCTTCAGTTGCTGGTAGCTGAATCTGGGGTGGTTTGGGAAGAGGAATACTGGCCAAGAGTGTCGGAGCCTGAGGAAGGAGGTGAGGGTGAGGGTATGGTTCTGAATGTGTTGGTTTACAAAAAACTCTTGCTTCCTGGTGAGTTGTTTGCGATCTATCTCAAGGCACTGGCTAGCCCAGAGAGGGGAGATCTCCCCCAGGATCAGTAAAGCCCTAGATACCAAAACATCAGAATAAAAAGACATACTTTATACAAAGGGACAGGAAACATAGGAGAAAATCCAAGAGGAGCTGGTCTCCTGGAAGCCAAAGGTGAGATTTTTTTTCAAGAGGGAGAGATCAACATTGGTAGATGTCACTTAGAGTCAGAAATGATATGGATTCATAGAATTGTATTAACTTTAGCAACAGGCAGTGATTTTGATGCAATGAGATCAGTATGTGTAGCGTCACAGAAAGTAATTCTGATTTCTGAGGGCTGCAAAATGCAGAAGTAGAAACAGTGAGCATAGGCTATGTCAACTTTGGAACTCTAGCTTTGTGAGTAAGATGGGCTATGTACAGGAAAGCATTTTTAAAAGTTTTTTTTTTTTTTCATTAAATTTTAAATCTAATTTTTAGAAGACAAAGATATAAGCTATATAAGAGCTTAAGGGAAGGAAGAGACGTGTGAAGAGTGAGAGGTTAAATACACATTAAGGAAATAATTGATTTGCCCCTGAAAATGTGGGAAGCAAGGAATGAAGAGCACAGACAGAAAAAATGAACTTTCTGCAGCTCAAGGGGAAAATGATTCTTTCTAATAGGAAATGAGAAAGAAAAGATCAAGTGAAGGTTCCTATAAATTTGTTACTTCGGGGATAGGAGGTTGAGGGAGATGTCTTCTGATAATTTTTATTTTACTTTTACATGTTTATCCCCCCTAAGAGGAAGATGAGCTCATCTGATAAAAATAAGGTGGGAGGAAAAATAGATCTGAAATTCAGGGAGAATTCAGAAAGTTGGAAATAGCTGTGTGGAGATTGAGAAGAAAAGCAATTAGAGAAATAAATCCTAAAAAGGATGAGGTGAGAGATTGTCTAAAATGTGCAGTGAATATATTTAGAAGTTTATTGTAAGCTTCTTCCGTCCCTTAAGTGATAAAAATAAGAGTACTGAGACCATGTGTTTCTAAAGGAGGCAGTGCCTAAGAGTTTCTCATGAGAACTTCGTGGAAAAGATTATATAGTTCTACAGGAGTGGGTGGGGTAACCATGAAGGTGAAAGACTTTTCCCCAAGATAAATCTTAAAAACTGACAAAATATGTAACTGTTCATATCAAACAGTAGAAGTCAGAAGCTTCTTTGAAACTGCACATGATATATCTACATTTGAGATTACAATTATATGAGTTGATGTTTTTTATCCAGTTGTACCAGTTGGGTTGTGTCCAGGAAACATGTATCTAATCCAAATTGGCAATAGTCAAATTTAACAAGTTTGATGCATTTTTCACCCAGAATTGATCAAAGGGTTATCTTCTGTTTGCCAAAACCTTAACAATTTACATAAAATTTAATGGACACCAGTTACTATCATTCTCCTAAGTCTTTCCTTTCCTAGATGTGGAACTTAAGAAAGGAATGGGAGCTTAGTGCTCTAAAGATAGGGTGCACATGAGTGCACGGTGCTTGAAAACAGCTGCTCTATAAGCAGTCACTTCACTTTGAGAAGTCAGTGACTAAAATGTAAGCCCTCAGTCAGTTCAGTCACTCACTCATGTCTGACTCTTTGAGACCCCATGGACTGCAGCATGTCAGGCCTCCCTGTCCATCACCAACTCCCAGAGCTTGCTCAAACTCATGTCCATCAAGTCAGTGATGACATTCAACCATCTCACCCTCTGTCATCCCTTTCTCCTCCCACCTTTAATTTTTCCCAGCATCAAGGTCTTTTCCAATGAGTCAGTTCTTTGCATCAGGTGGCCAAAGTGTTGGACTTTCAGCTTCAGCATCAGTCCTTCCAATTAATATTCGGGACTGATTTTCTTTAGGATTTACTGGTTTGATCTCCTTGCAGTCCAAGGGGCTCAAGAGTCTTCTCCAATGCCACAGTTCAAAAGCATCAATTCCTCAGTGCTCAGCCTTATCTATGGTACAACTCTCACATCCATACATGACCACTGGAAAGACCATAGCTTTGACCAAATGTACCTTTGTTGGCAAAGTAATGTCTCTGCTTTTTAATATGCTATCTAGGTTTAATATGCTGTCTAGGTTGTAAACCCTCACTCTTTCCAAAATAGAGTTTAGAGATTTCTAGCTGTTGCAAATTGAATTCATAAAACATTAAGACACTATCTATGTTCTCTGAAGATAGAAGAAGTATAGAGAAGCTAGCCGTCACATTTTGGTGACTGAGTATATATAACACACAATGACTACTACAATTTGACCTTAAAACATAATGATTCAAACATGAAATCTGGAGTCAGATACCTTTATTGATAGCTGCTATCACCCTCTTTAAACCGTGTAGCTTGTGATAAATGATTTATACTTTGTAAGTCTCAGACACTTTTCCAGAAAATGAATCGTATAATATTTACTTCACCATGTGTGTGTGCATGCCTGCTGTCACTTCTGTCATGTCTGACTCCTTGAAACCCCGTGGACTGTAGCCCACCAGGCTCCTCTGTCCATGGAATTGCACAGACAAGAATACTGGAGTGGGTTGCTATGCCCTCCTCCAGGGAATCTTCCCAGCCCAGGAATCAAACCTACATCTCTTAGGTCTCCAGCATTGGCAGGCTTGTTCTTTACCACTAACGCCACCTGGGAAGCCCCCGCTTCACCACGTGGAACACCAATAATATAAACAAATGTCCATGTGTTACCTAATGCCATCACATATGAATCATTAACAAACAGAAAAATTATGTAAAAGTATTAAACTAGACCAGAAGTAGTGAGGTAGAGAAAGAAATGGTGTCTTCTTCCTGAAGTTGCAATTTTGGCTATGGTTTAGTACAAAATTTGAGTCATATCCAACCAGAAAAAAAAGTTCAGGAAAAAAAAAATCAGTTTTAAAGTTGATGTCAGCCTCACCACATTGAAAAATAAATTCCCTGATGCAGGTCATCCCTCTGAGAGAGGCTTTCCATTTTGGGAGCCAAATATATTAGATTTTGCTATCAGAAAATCCCCCACCTCCAAACATCTAAATTACATCAGCTATAATCTGATTTCTCTGAATTTACTTGAATGGCAACAAAAAATATGTTTCCATCTTCAGTGCTTATTTCACTACCATGACAAATACCAATGGGGGCAAAAAATATAGTCTCTTGGATTTAGCCTCAAACTTTATAACACATCTCTTGGGGTTCATGACCTAGTATGAAACTAATGAATATAATTTCATCCACAAGTGCATCCATCACCTCAACAAAGCATCCCTTCCAAAAGAAGCTTCCTGGGTTATAAACACAAAATAAAAGGAATATTTAGCTTCAACTATTCCCTTCTAAATAGCCTTGAATATATCTCAAGCAACAAAGTGCTCTCAATTATAATAGCACTTATGTAGAAATTAAGTAGCAATTTGCAATAAGCCAAGAATGGCTCAATAATATTAATCTATCTTCTTAGTTTTAAGGGCACATGTAACCTTTCTGGGTGTAATGGATCCAGATAAGAAGCATGCATAATTAGCATTTAATAAACATCTATGTGGGCTTCCCAGCTGGCACACTGGTAAGGAATCTGCCTGCCAATGCAGGAAACACAAGAGACACGGGTTTGATAACTGGGTTGAAAAGATCCCTTGGAAGATGAAATGGAAACCCACTCCAATATTCTGGCCTGGAAAATCCCATGGACAGAGGAGCCACGGGGTTGCAAAGAGTCAGACATGTCTGAGAACACACACACACACACACAAGCATGTGGTTCTAAAACTTACTCTCAAAACCATTTGATTCAAGTAATCATTGTTTTTGTTACTGTTGAGGAAATGCACTTAAGGTCACACCCATCATTAAAAAATCTAGGTCTTACTCTGACCCTAAATCTTAGGATTTTGCTTCATTATGATACCTTTTAAATGAGAGAAACTGGGAAACTTCTGTCTAATATATCTCTGATGGGATTTATAAAATTTCTATGAGGACTACAAAAAAAAAAAAGACACCTCAGAAAGATATAGAACTCAATTCCACATTCAACTTATACTTTCATGTAATATTTTGTCATCTAACAGAATGAAGGACAAATCAGAAAATATTGCAACTAATAATACAAAAATGACTATATTTATGTGGAGGCAAAAATTGTGTGTGTTATTTAATAAAATTAGTAAAGCACATAAATATGTGGTGATAATTTCATTTTTTGGAAAAATGCCATGTATTTGTGGCTGTAAGATGCTCAAAAACAGTGATTATTAGAGAAATGTAAACAGAATTACATTTAGGTACCACCTCACATGAGTCAGAATGGCCGTCATTAAAAAGTCTGCAAATAACAAATGTTGGAGAGTGTGTGGAGAAAAGGAAACCCTCTTAAACTGGTGGTGGGAATGTAAATGGGTGCAGACACCATGGAGAACATTATGGTGGTTCCTCGGAAAACTAAAAATAGAGTCGTCTTATAATCCAGAAATCCCAGGCCTGGGCATAAATCCAGACAAACCGTGATTCAAAAAATAAACACATGCATCCCAGTTTTCATAGCCGCATTCTTCGCAATAGCCAGAACATAGAAGTACCATAAATGTCCATCAACAGAGGGATTAATAAAGAAAATGTGGTACATATATAGAATAAAATGTTACTCAGTTATGAAAAAGAACAAAATTATGCCATTTGTAGCAATTTGGATGAAACTAAAGATTATCATTTAAGTGAAGTAAATCAAAAAACAGAAAGACAAATATCATATATGGTATCACTTAAATATGGAATCTAAAGTGTTAAAGTGTTAGTTGCTCAGTCATGTCTGACTCTTTGTGACCCCATAGACTGTAGCTATTAAGCTCCTCTGTCCATGAAAATCTTCAGGCAAGAATGCTCTAGTAATTTGCCATTTCTTTCTCCAGGGGATCTTCCTAACCCAGGGATCAAATCTGGGTCTCCAGTATTGCAGGCAGATTTTTTACCTTTTGAGCCACAAGGGAAGCCCATGGAATGTATGACACAGATGAACTTATGTACAAAACAGACTCACAAACATAGAGAACAGCTTTGTGGTTGTCAAGCAGGAGGACCCTACTGCATATAGCACAGGGAACTATGCTTAATATCCCATGATAAACTGTAATGGAAAAGGGTATGAAAAAGAATATATAAATGGATAACTGAATCCATTTGCCATAGAGCAGAACATAATATATTTCAGAAATGGTTAATGTATTTTCACAATGGACATATAAGCTCCATTATGATAGGTTATGAGAACCTTTCTATCCTGTATAAAATATTAATTTTAATTCACAGAGGACTCTATGAAATGTCTAATATTATCATTTTCATTTCATAATTTTAAAAATGAGAACTCAGTTTAAGTAACTTCCCCAAATTCACAAAATTAGTGAGTGGCAGTCCTAGAATTTTAACCTCAGTCAAAAACTTAGCTATTTTCCACAGTCTTTCACTTGACTCAAAAGATTTACACATATTACTTTGTCAGATTCCCTTAGAGTTTCCAATCTGTGGCCAGTTTTTGTTACATGTAGTTAGGTATTCTTATGATTTGCCAAAACAGGAAGGGTTGGTCCACCTCAAACAAGCCTTGTCTTAAGTTAGAGTTATAAATGTATACAATTGCTTTAACTCTGTTGTTAGGCAGGTATTAAACAAAAATGGTCAAAAAACAAAATGAAACCAAAAACCCTTCAAAATCCAGAGTTTTCTGATAAGAAGGGAAATCATATTATTGGATTCAAAGTGAAATTTAAATGGATATTTTGGCCTTTTGATCATAGATTTCAGTGGTTACAAGGAAAGATAAGGCAGGTATGCACTGGTGCTTTAAGAAATGGATCAGATAGATCATAAGAGAAGAGGCCACTGAAAACAATGGTAATTCGCTTATTTCAAATAAGTGAGGAAAAGATAAATTACTTATTAAAGAGCACTGGAACAATTGAAAAGTTGTTTGGAAAATATCACACTGTATTTCAATTTTGTCCCCAAATAATTAGGCTTTCCTGTTGCCTCAAGTGGTAAAGAATTTGCCTGCAATGCTGGACACCTGGGCTTAATCCTTGGGGTGGGAAGATCCCATGGAGAAGGAAATGACAACCAAAATAATTAGATTGACAAATGATTTAAATACAGCAAAACAAGAAATATTTGAAGTACAAGAGGAAAGAATGAGAAAATTATTATTATTTTGTCAGAATACAGAACACTTCTAATATATAAAATAAAGTAAAAAGTTTCACAAAAAGCCCTCTACATTAAAAGCTGATCATTTCTGGAAGAGAAAAATCATAAAGGTAAAAGTGAAAGTGAAGTCGCTCAGTCATGTCCAGCTCTTTGCGACCCCATGGATGGTAGCCTGTACCAGGCTTCACCATCCATGGGATTTTCTAGGCAAGAGTACTGAGTGTATTGCATTTCCATCTCCAGAGGATCATCCCAACCCAGGGATCAAATCCAGGCCTCCCACATTGCAGGCAGATGGTTTACCATCTGAGCCACAGTTTGCCTTCGTGGACTGTACAGGGCATGGAATTCTCAGGCCCAAATACTGGAGTGGGTAGCTGTTCTCTTCTCCAGGGCATCTTCCCAAACCATGGATCAAACCCAGGTCTATAATAAACTGGTACAAATCTTTGCAACTAATATCACAAAAAGAGTTACAGCTTATCTAGCAGATAAAGAGCATAAGAACAAAAATCTTAATGGCATATGGTGGTTTAGTCCCTAAGTCGTGTCCGACTCTTGTGACCCCATGAACTGTAGCCTGCCAGGCTCCTCTGTCCATGGGATTCTCCAGGCAAGAACCCTGGAGTGGGTTGCCATTTCCTTCTCCAGAATGGCATATAGGAAAAGTAAATGAACTGAGTGTTAGTAGTAAAGAAAATACAAATGGAATGGCTTTTAAACGTATGTAAAGTTTCTCAAATATTCTTCAAATGAAATCTATAATGTGGTGCTATTATTTCATTTCTACCATAGCAAACATTGGAAATAGTTTGATAATGCATTTTGTTGTTGAGGGGAGAAGTGAATGTAAAGTGGGATAGGGGAGGATAATTTCTTTGCATTGCTAACAGTAATGTAAACTGGCATGATCACTGTGGTAATACATACCATAAATTGTGGGATACAACTGAAATTATATTTAGAAGAAAATACATAGATAATATTGGAGTAGGAAATGGCAGGAGAAGGCAATGGCACCCCACTCCAGTACTCTTGCCTGGAAAATCCCATAGACGGAGGAGCCTGGTGGGCTGCAGTCTATGGGGTCGCACAGAGTCGGACATGACTGAAGTGACTTAGCAGCAGCAGGAAATGGCAAATCACTCCAGTATTCTTGCCTGGAGAATTCCATGGACAGAAGAGCCTGGAGGGCTATAGTCCATGGGTCCATGGAGTCACAAAGAGTTGGTCACGAGTGAGTGACTGAGCACACACACACATAGGTAACATACTGCATTTAAAGATGAAAAACAAAAATAAGTTGAAAAGCGTGAGCTAATATCTATCTCAAAGAGTCAGGACAAAAATAATTTAAGAGATTATACAAAAGAGAAAAGATAAGGTAGAGATGAATAAAATAGGAATTAAGCTCATAAAAGAAAGAACAAAACAGCCACATATTAAGGCTTTTAAAAGATTAATACAGATAATAAATTATTCTGAAATTCATCAAGATAAAAAGCAGTAACAAATAACCATTCTCAGTATTAAAAACTGAAAACTTTTGACAAGTTCCTCAGTCTCAATAAATATAAAAATAAAAAATATTAAATGAAATACATAAGATAATATAAAATAAAGTTTAACACATATTAATAATAAAATACTATTATATAACAATATTATATTTTTGACAAAATATGAAAAACAAGACAAATGGGCAAAGTCTTATTAAAATAAAATTTATTAAAATGAAGAACAAATAGAAAAGTTTGATATCTAATACATATTAGCCTAAATACAGAATGAAATGCTTCTCACCAAGAAAATATTAGCTACAGTTATCTTTATAGATGATTTCTGCTCTAGAAAAATAAAAACAATTTAGAAAGTCTAATGTTCTGAAAGTTTTTCCATAGACTCTAAAACTACTCCACATCTAGTTTTATTATCAGTGATTTCCTGGAAATAAAACATATAAGGACTTGTCAAGAGAGAAATCAGAGATTACATTCACCAGAAATTCTAAGCAAAATATTAGAAAAGCAATTCATCAATATATATAAAGTAAATAGATCACAACTATATTGGATTTATTATGGGAATGTAGGACATATTTAATACTTGAGAATGAATCATTTTATTCACAAACTTAAAGGAAAAATGTTATATTAATCTCAATGAATTCAGAAAAATGTATAAATGATCCTATCAACCACAATGATAACTAAAATCTAGCAAACTAGAAATTTAAGGAATCCTCTTTGATTTAATAAACTCAATGGCAAAATGACAAAAATTTACTCTTAAAACTGAAGTGAAAGAAATGTCTATTATGATCATTTGAAAACAATTTTGGAAAAAAAATAAAGATAGAAGGGATTGAAAAGAAGTAATAAAAATGTCATTCTCAGAAAATATTGAAAGATTTTAAAATAAGTCAAGCACATTATTAGAACTCTTCAGTGAACATGATGTTTTGGTTGAAAAAATGGAAAACAAACTTGAGTAAACTGCGTAAAGAGTTACAAAATTTAAACATACACACATCATTATATGCAATAACATATAAAATAATTACGAATAAATCTAACAAAACTTATCAAGACTACTAGACAGAAAATTAGAAAATATTATTGAAAGGTATTAAAAAACAACTAAATCAAAGATGAAAGAAACCTTCAAAATCAGCTGATTTCTGATATTTCTGATCTGATTCAGTAGGTCTAACTTGGGGCTTGAGATTTTGCATTTCTAACAGTTTTCTGGTAATTATGATTTTGGTTTGAGGTCCATCTTTGAGTGGTCCACTTTCCTGGTGGCTCAGATGGTAAAGAAACTGCCTGCAATGCAGAAGACCCAGGTTCCATCCTTGGGTCAGGAAGATCCCTTGGTGAAGGGAATGGCAACCCACTCCAGTATTCTTGCCTGGAGAATTCCATGGACAGAGGAGCCTGGTGGGCTACAGTCCATGGGGTCATAAAGAGTCAAACATGACTGAATGACTAGCACTTTCACTTTAACTTTGAGTAACAAGGTAATAGAGTTTTTATTATCATAATCCCTGGGCACTATCTGCATTTGGTGGACAAGTGCCAAGGGTTCTGATCTTTGTACAATGTATGGTGTCAGAATCATTTAATCAAGATTGTTTCCTTCAAAATAGTAATAGTACACCTGCTGAGACACACTTCTAGTCTCAAGTGAAAGATGAAAAAGCTGATATCCAGAAATGTTAAAAGACTTGTAAAAGGTTACATGCTGACTCAATTGCACATTCCAAGACCAGAACATAAGGCTATTGTTTTGCACATTAGTGATCCTTCTGTGCAAGATATATTATATCAAACACACTAAGAACAGTAAAAAGAAGACTTTATTCAATGTAATTGCAGTAGGAGTCAAGACCTACAGCAGGGGAGACAGACTGAACTCAAATCTGCTGAAACCAATGATGAGAGGAATTTTAGACTCCAGCTTGGGCTAATGGAAAAGTACTGGAAAACTCTAGGAGGGAGGTTGGCTGATGGGATGAAGCCATCCCATAACCTTAGTTTATAGAAGTCAGGCTCTCCTTACCCCAACCCCTGGCAGAAACTGTGAGATAGACACCTTTACTTTCAAATTACATATCAAAGGATGACCTTCAGGTCCGTGAAAAAGACTTTCCTGGTGGTAGAGGTAGATTTATTTCTCAAAGGAACAGAAATAGAAATCACAGTTGTAGGTTTTCTAAAGTAAATGCTCTAAGCAAAGGAAGATCAGGCCAGCATAGTTAGGAAGAAGCCCATCAAAATTAATCAAGTTGAAACAAGCCAGTGCCCCCATTCAAAAACACTGCCTTGCTTTCCCTCCCTCCATCCTTCCTTTCTTTCTTCCTCTTTCCCTCCCTCCTTTCTATCTTTGTTTTTTCCTGCTTTTTTCTTCTTTCAATATTCTTCCTTTCTTCCTATTTTTTTCTTCCTACCTCTCTTTCAAGTTTACACACACATTTCTTCACTTAGAAAAGTTAAGAAATACCATTCATTTACTTAGAAAAGGAGATGACAACTAGTACCAAGAGACAGGTAATTGGTTTGTATGGTACCCAATTGTAATTTCAATAAAAAATGGAGGGAATTATTCTAAAATCTAGATTATAACCCTATCCGTCACTCCTTCCAATCTTCTCCTTCCTCTTACAGGCGTCTTTCACCTCTCTGCCAAATTTAGTTTCTTATTCTCCAGAACACAAGATACAACATCTGTGGTGGCTTCCACTGAGATTTATTTAGCCAGATTTTCATTAAAATAGCTACTGAATTGACACAATAAAATGTTACTTAGCTTAATAAAGCTCTTCAGAGCTTTGCAAATTTGCATTTAATACTCTTTAGTGTCATCACAGCATTAATAATCTCTGTCTAAAAAGCAATAAAAGAAAAAAAAAACTTTATACTTTCTATTTAATAGAGGTAGCTTCAAAAACCATCCATTTTCGTGCAACTTGGGCTTTTAAAGGACCAGACAGGAGCTAAAGAAAGAATATTCATATGCAAAAACATGGTCAAGTCTCAATGGAATTGCTTACTTAGGCTGAGGAAAATTGAGACTTCTAAGATACAGGCCTTGCCACATTACTCTGTCCAGAAAAATAATCCACATCTATTGTCTCAGCCTTTAACATGTTTTTTCAACATCTCCCTAAGAAGAAGAAATTGTTTTAAATTTATTTGAAATCTTCTTAGAGCTAATGAAAATGAGATAGGCAGAGAGAGCAGAGAGAGGTGAGGGTGGATGTGTATGTAAGTGAAAGACACCTTGGCCACTGATTTTAGAGCAGCATTTCAGATCCATGTCGTTAAATGAATCATTAAGTAAGAAAATGTTATGGATGACTTCTGACACCTTGCTTTTACCTCTTTACACCCGGTTTCTCCTAGCAGATTGAATTTCTAGAATAAGTAAAAAGAAAAAAAAAATGTTGATGAATGTGTCACATCCAGATTTTAGGAAACCACAGTGGGTTTCCCATTTCCAAAAGCAATTGAGCCGGAGTCATGTAGTAATTTAAATGCACTGAGCAAACCGGCGTGTGAACAGGAAAACTGATGCAGGAGGTTTCTCATGTAAACAGTCTTTTAAAGGTGTTTTATAGATGTAGCCAAAAAACAAATCCAGGAAGAATCTATGACTTTACTGGCTGCAGAACACAATGTAGTGGGAAGTTATTTACATTTTCTGTAGTTTAAGATCTGTTTGGAGGAATATAAAAGTGTGCATATAGATGGGGGAGGGATCTCATAGAAATCTCCATAAATGACAGGACACTTAGACCCTTGCATTTTTCAATGGTGTGTGCATTGCAAAGGCATAGCACTTTCAAGCCTTCTTCCAGGATGCTTCAAACAGATTTCTTGTGAGATCAAGACTGACCTTTTTTTTTTCCCCCAATTCAAAATAGGTAATGACAAAGAGCCTAGCCTTTCTAGCTATATTTCTTCATGCCCACAGAATACCATCTCCAACAAATCAGCCCAGAATCTTCTATTAGTAAAACAGAGCAAAGATATTAGGAAAGCAAACAAAAACAAACAAATAAAACTCGGAAAAAAAAATCAGTAAAGGAATACATTGAAATTGGACCAGGACAATAGAAGAATGTGCATTTTAAGGCTAAAAAAAGGAGACCAGCAGAGAAGTATACTGAAAGGGTGTGAGATGAATGATAAAAATCTTCAAGTTAATCAAGAATGTGAGTGAACAAAACATCTACAAAAGAACAAAGACATAAACAGCTCCAAATTCCCATTCAGGGGAGAACCCCTGTCAGAGAAAAGGCAGCCTCTGGTGATCCACAGAGGAGACAAAACAAGCTAGCCATCTAGCCAAAGGATAGCAAGAGCCAGAGTTAAAAAATCAAAGTAACAACAAGGTTTTAAAAACCAGCTTTGCTACAGTAACTCTTCTGAAAAGAAGGGTACTGAAAGGTACAGAAGAGGATTTAACATATTTTCAGTGATTTTTAAAATATAATTTATCAATTAATTTAGCTGCAAGTACAAAGTCTTCTATCGGTGGTGCTAGTATTAAAGAACCTGCCGGACAATGCAGGAGACAGAAGAGACTCGGGTGAGGCGGGTTAGATCCCTGGCTCTGGAAGATGCTCTGGAGGAGGGCATGGGGACCTACCCCAGTATTGTTGCCTGGAGAATCTGCCCCATGGGCAGAGAAGCCTGGTGGGCTACAGTCCATAGGGTTGTGACGAGTCGGGCATGACTAAAGCGACTTAGGCATGCGTGTAATGTAGCAAAATATGTTATATCCTATCTAGTTCAGAAAAATAATACAGTATTTTTCTACCTATTGGGAATGCCTCAGAGCATTGGAGAGAAGACAGCCAGAGAAAAATAAAATAAATATATATCCTACATAGTACCATTTCTTAATTATTTTGTTCAATATCCCAAACTTTCTTGTTAATATTGTCATATGGATAACTTCAACAAAGCACGCCACCTCAAATTTATAGCTTATCAGGATCATGTTGTCCTAGTATTAGATAGTCATTGTCCTGGGGGCCAAAATAATAATAAAAGGAGGTACAAGACTGAGATGTCTAATCAGCAGATTCAGGGAGAGAGGTTGTGGATCAGATGACTGTGAGAAATTCAACTGAAGTCATTAGAGTTTAGAGATGATCTAGGAAAAAAAAAAAAAAAACACACCAGAGTTTAAATGAAGCAAGGTAATATCCACAATGCTAATTTGTCAAGAGATAAGAATGGTCATTGGAAGGACTGATCTTGCAGCTGAAAATCCAATACTTTGGCCACCTGATGCCAAGAGATGACTCGTTAGAAAAGATCCTGATGCTGGAGAAGATTGAAGGCAGGATGTGAAGCAGACGACAGAAGATGAGATAGTTGGATGGCATCACTGACTCAATGGACATGAGTCTGAGCAAGCTCTGGGAGACGGTGAAGGACAGGGAAGACTGCAGTCCGTGGGGTCACAAAGAGGCAGACATGACTGAGTGACCGAACAGCAGCAAGAACAAGAATGGTCAAGGTTCATGGGTTCCCACCTATTTGTGACACAACATTCTCAGAGTAATATGAAGAGTTTTTGTTGAAAGTTTTGAAAAAATGTCAGGCATCTATCAGGGGTCTTACAATTAAAGAAAAACATTCCAAATGTCCACTTGATTGAGCTGCAGAGTCACATATCTGCATAACTGGAAACATTTGCTCTCTGTGTTTAAGTGGAGATGGTTATCTGTCTTCAAGCTGAGTTTCTAAACTAAGATAATTAAGGCAGAAAAGTAACATGAACAAGTTTAGCTTTTACTATGCATTATGGCATAGTAAAAAGAGCACATGTTTAAGTGCCAGAAAGCTCTGGGTTTGAATTCTAGCTCCACAATTGCCAACAAATGTGCTGAACTTTGCAAAAAAAAGAAAAGAAAAAAATCTACTTAGGATCCCTTTTTGAAAACATAGAGTGAAATATTATATAAGAATGAATTTATTTACAAAACAGAAAGAGACTCACAAACTTAGAAAACAAACTTAAGGTTACCAAAGTGGAGAACTTTCCAGGTAGCTCAGCGGTAAAGAACCCCTGCAGGAGCCTCGGGAGGTGTGGGCTTGATCCCTGGTTCAGGAAGGTCCCCTGGAGGAGGACATGTCAACCCACTCCAGTATTGCTGTCTGCAGAATTCCAGACAAGAGAATTCCAGACAGAGAAGCCTGATGGGCTGCAATCCATGGGGTCACAAAGAGTTGGACATGATGGAGTGACTGAGCATGCAAGTATCCACCAAAGGGGAAAAGAATGGGGAGGGATGAATTAGGAGTTTGGGATTAACAGATACAAATTACCATAGATAAACAATGAGGTCCTACTATATAGCACAGGGAACTATATTCAATATCTCGCACTAACCTATAATGGAAAAGAATATGATAAAGGTATATATATGTGTGTGTATATGTATAGAAAACTGAGTCAGTTTACACCATGAACTAACACATTATAAATCAACTATACTTCAAAAAGATTTAAAAAAAAAGAAAAAAATAAGTAAACACAAAAACAAAATATAGAAATGTTCTATGACTCATTTATAATCACATAAACTTGTATATTGTTTTCTTATATTTCTTTTCTGTTTTGGCCATATCTCATGGCATGTGGGATCTGTTTCCTGACCAGAGAAGGATTCCACGCCCGTTGCATTGGAAGTGCAGAGTTTAACCACTGGACTGCCAAGGAAGTCCCTCTTATACTTTTTTATTTTGTGAAATTATAAAAAAAAATATTTTAGTGTGCAAATCACATGTCCTTTAGTGAATAATAGATTCAGAGATTCATTTACTTCTAGAGTAACTCTGGTAAAATCCCAGGGGTCTAGTTGTCAGTGTACTTGTTCAAGAGTATTTTGTTTTGTTTACCCAGTTTCTCAAGACTAAGAAGTAGCTGTCTTTTAGGAAATATTTTCAAGCCTGATGTGCAATTACCCATTAATTAAAGAATAATTTGAACTTTGTAGAAGAAAGCAATACAGTTATTGAGATAAATAGTTGCATCTAAAGTATTTAACTTGTTTCCACATAGTGAAGTCTGTGACTATGTTTTGGTATAGAAAAAAAAAAAAAATTCTGTTGAAATAGCCTTCTATTCTCTGATAAAAATAGATTTCTTCAGAGCAAGGCAACTGCAGTTTTCTAATTAGTTACAGAATGGAAATAGAAGTGAAAGAAAGACGGGAGATTCTAGCTTTTTTTATTTCACTCCCTGTATTAACTGCATCTTCAGAACTGTTAAAAATCTATTTGTACATAAATACACACACATGAACACACACAGTAAATAGGAATTATATTATATCCACCTCCTTCTCGGGGACTAAAATGAACATAATAAACATAATAAATGCATACACTATATGTACACATGTAATATGTATTAAAAAGCCATCATGTTTAAAAGATCTTCACCTACTTTGATATCTTTACCTGAGACTGTGCTGAAATGAAGATGAAAGATTGATGCCAAAATCCATCCAAAAGTTCAATTTTCTCCAAAATTTTCAAATTCAACTCACTGAGGTATTCTATCCATGTGTGTATTTATTAAACCATAAAAGTTTATTCAAAAAACATGAAAAGAAATCTTGTGTATTAAAGTAGAGCACAGATAATCCTCAGAGAGTAAGCAGAGAATAATATTCATTCCCAGTGCGCTCTGCAGAGGAATATGTGAACAGAATTGTGGAGGCAATGCTAACAACAGTACAGAGTCTACATCAAGAACGCTATAATGTCTAGAACAGGGGACTTCAGTCACTGCTCTGTGGTGACCTAACTAGGAAGGAACTCTAAAAAAGGGGGGCATATGTATAAGTATGGCTAATTCACTTCTCTTCATGGCAGAAACTGACATAACAGTGTAAAGCTTCCATACCCCAATTAAAAAAAAAAAAAAAGACAAGAACAAAAACAAAACACATCCAAAGATCACATTTAGTGAGGAAAGCATTTTATAAAGTGATATTAGAGAAATGTTAATGGGCATAAGAGTTAAATAAGAAAGTGAAAAAGAGAAAAGTGAAAGCTGCTCAGTAAAATTCTGCTCTTTGCAACCCCATGGACTGTAGCCCACCAGGCTCCTCTATCCATAGGATTTTACAGGCAAGAATACCGGAGTGGGCTGCCATTCCCTCCTCCATGGGATCTTCCCAACCCAGTGATCGGACCTGCAGTTCTTACGTTTCCTGCATTGGCAGGCAGTTCCTTTACCACTAACACTGCCTGGGAAAATCTCTTCACTTGTATAGAAGGTGTTATGTTAGAATCATGTCCTCCACCAAATTCTTATCTTGAAGTCCTAACTCCTGGTACCTCAGAATGTGACTGTATTTGAAGAGTGAACTTGTATACAGGTCATTATGATAAACTGAGATCTATGGCTGAGTTCTGAACCCGTAGGACTCCTGTTCTTAAAAGTAGAGATTAGGGTACAGAGAAACACAGATTTAAGTGTGACAGTGTGAGATCACAGCAAAAAGATGGTCACCGACACACCTAAGAGAAAGGACTCGGAATGAACCAACCTTGCCAGTACCTTAATCTCAGCCTTGAAGCCACCAGAACTGTGAGAAAGTAAGTTTGTGCTGTGGAAGGCACCCCGCCTGTGGCACTTGATGCGGATGTCCTAGGAGACTAATACACAAGGTGTTTCTTGTCTTTTCTCACCTTTTACAGAAACAGTATTTCCAGAAATAGCTGAAAATCCATTTTTTTCTAAAAAAAAAGATGAAATATTTGTACTGATTTTGGTATATTTTGTGTTTCTAGTCAATGCATATATGGCATTTTTAGAAAACTTTGTTAAGGTTGAGGATTTAAGTAAAGAAGACTTTTCCAGACAACTTAAGTATTCCGGCAATGCAGAACATCACTTTGGTTAACAGCTGTGGGAAACTGCAAAAATGCGTCATTCCTTCCTGTGTCCACACCCGTTGATCCCTCTTCCGTTAACAGGCGGAAGCTGGGTTTCCCTCCCCTTGAATCTGTAGGGCCGTCTGCCTTGCCTTGGCTGATAGTCCACAGCAGAGATGACTGTGTGCTGGTTCTCAGTCTAGGCCTCCTGAAACCTTGAGCCCTCTTCTCTCCCTTGAAACTTCTCTCCTTCTTGAACAAAAGCCATCCACCTGCTGAATGTCAAGGGACAGTTGGCCCAGTAAACCTCTCCACCTTTGCAGATCTCAACCAACTGGCAGGAACTCCAGTTAAGCTCTATTGATTTTTCAGTTCTTTGTCCACCGACTAACCACCAGCCCAGCCAAGATCAGGTAAGTCTACTCTAGGTCCAGAGAACTGTCCAGTAGATCTGTGGACTTGTGAGCAGTGATAAATAATGGTCACCAAATTTGGGATATTTTATAATAGGTTGTGTGTCTGTAACCCTGGAACCATTTGTGCTTTTAGCTAGGGTTTTGACTTTTGGTTCATTCCATTTTTGGATAGTTTTTTTAATCATCATCTAATTAATTTTTTAAACAGTGTAATTTGTGTCATTCTATATATCTAAAGTGATTTCTGAAGCATTACTTAGAATATGTTAGTTTAAATGTGTGCTAATCCCTGTTAGAGTTGGGAGTTGTTCTCATCATAAGTTTTCTATGTAATCGATCAAGTTCCTTTTGCTCAAGACACACACACACACCAAAAATAAAAGTTAAATTATTTATTTAGTTCAATTTACTAAGTTACTAAAATAAGTTTATGAATATTAATAGTCTGTTATAAATCTTTAAAGGTTATTTTCTTTTACTGCTAATTTACAACCAAGATTCAAGAATGTCTTGAATCGTGTTACTTTATACAGTGCAATTTTTATTTATTTTTATTTTTTTTTTTACAGTGCAATTTTTAATTTAATCAATTGCTTAGTTTATTTTGGGCCACACTACATTGACTTACATGATTGTAGTTCTCCAATCAGGGGATGAAACCCAGCCATGGCAGTGAAAGTGCTGAGTCTTAACCATTAGACCACCAGGGAATTCCTTGTACTGTGTAGTTTTTAAAATAGTTTATTATACATGGTTGATATTTAACTACAGTTCCCTACCAACCCCTCAAGATGAATAAAGTGGAAAAAAAATTGAAGAGACTGTGATTTCTCTTTTGCTATTACCCTCCACATAATGTATTAAGCCAATAATTATAGTAATAATATAATAATGGATATTCCTTGAATGTATTTACATGAGAACTGACAGCAAGGCTTACAAGAATGGTCATGCAAGCAGGCTAGAACTAGGGACATTTATTTATCAATAAGCCCTCTCAAGTGGAGTATAGTGGAGGCATGCCCTCCCACCCTCAGTCTTTGTGAATTTGTATGTCTGATTCTCTTCACTTCTTGTGGAAATCAAGACCCTTGCTTTCATTTAAAACTTGAAATCTGTTCTTATTCCTTCAGGTCAATATTTTTAGCTGCAATCCATTTTCATTCATTTTGTTCCAGGTCATTGTGAGTTATCTTGAGGCGCAAACCTTAACAATGGTCCACTAGGCAGGTGCCCAGCCAGAAATAGTTCAGCTCCCTGTTAACTTTTTGGACACCAAGCATTTGACTGAGTCTTGATTCTTTCTCTATGACTTGTTAGCTTGAAAAATAGTCACAACCTAGAAATTGAGAGTTATGTTTTATTTGGTGGGAATTTTTAGGACTTCAAACCTGGGAGACAGCATCTCAAATGACCCTGAGAGAACTTTTCCAAGGAGGTGGGGGTAGGAGTCGGGTTATATAGAGGCTTGCAACAAGGGGCAGGTAGTCTGAACATAAAAAGATTATTGTTAATTAAGAAAAACCAGATATCTCAAGGAATTTAGTGCTTTTCTATGCATGGGAAGATGCAAATGTCTGGGCTCCTGGAAATCATTTCTTTCATGTGCATCTCAGCTATCTGGGGCCAAAATCCTTCTTAGCTTCTTAGGAGGCAGCTGACAGCTGCTGGATTGCAAGCATTGTTTTCCACTTTGGGTGCACTGAGGCTCAGAAATTCACATTTGAAAGCCTAAAATAGCTGATGGTTGTGACATCCTTCTTTACTTATATGGCAGGAAATACTCCATTTCACAGACTGATATTTTATTTCTGGGTTACTGTGAAATAAGCCTAGTAACAAGAATCTTGTTTAATTATTCTACCCCTGTATTAATATATATTAATATAGACTATTTCCCACTGCTTAGAATTCCCCACCGATTCTGAATCCTAGAGCCCTTCCCCATATGTGACTTCCTTGGCTGTGCCCTGATACTCTGCTTAGCACTTGAAGCTATTTCCACTGAGACACCAAATATGTTCCTTTCAACCATTAGTAACTGACTCTGTAACTTTAATAGGACTACTCTAACACAGTGCCACAGATTGGATTGCTTACAAATAGAAGTTTATTGCTTTACCATTCCAGAGGCTAGAAATCCAAAACCAGGGGCTGATGGTGGGGTGGTTGCAGAATTAGTTTATTTTAACAACTGTGAGGGAAGGGATCTGCTCCAGGTCTTATTCATTGGCTTGTTAATGGCCATCTCTTCCCTGTAACTTCACATTCCTTTGTCCGTCTCTCTGTGTCCAAACTTTCCTTTGTATGAGGAGACCAGTCTTATTGCACATGAACCCACGTTAACGATTTAACCTCAACTTGCAAACCTCTGTAACAACCCTATCTCAGGTATTAGGGGTTAATATCGCAACATGTGAATTTCCAGGGAGGCAAAATTTAACCCATAATGCTGATAATAGCCCTAAACTGATGACATGAGAATCCGGACTTGACTTTTTTTTCATCTTTTTATTATTAAAACTGGAGGGCAAAACTTCCTGCTAAATAGAAGTTAAATATAATGTAGGATTTCAAAAGTGAAAACATATCCCTGTATTCCACCCTTCTCTACTCCAACATCATGACTAGCAAAATAGCTCCCCTGTTTTTGGTTTGATCTCGAACACTGAAATGTAATATTAGATGGTTAAGACATTTAACATTTATTATAAGCATTTGTTATAGCTAAGAACCCAACTTGAGTAAAAACACTATTAACTAAAGTTTGCACTTAATTTGCTTTTCTACCATTTCCCTAATTGTCCCCTAACGATGGGCTTTCCTCGTGGCTCAGATGGTAAAGAATCTATCTGCAGTGCAGGAGACCCAGGTTCAATCCCTTGGTTGGGAAGATACCTTGGAGAAGGGAATGGCAACCCACTTCAGCATTCTTGCCTGGAAACCTCCATGGACAGAGGAGCTTGGTGGGCCCCCGTCCATGCGGTCACAAAGAGTCAGACATGACTGAGTGACTAACACACAATGATTTATTCTAGGATCCTATCCAAGGGACCACGTCACATGCAGTAGTCATGTCTCCTCATGCTCCCCTGGTCTTTACTTTCTCAGACTTTCCTTGATTTTCAGTTTTGAGGATTCCTAGTCAATGTCTTTTGCAGAAGAACCTTCAATTTGGATTCTTCTGACATTTCTTTGATGGTCAGACTGGTGTTATGGGTGTGGGGAAATGTAAAATGTCCTTGTTACATCATATCAGCTGTAGTTGCAGTCAGTCTGATTGTTCACCAATGATATTAACCTTGATGATTGGCCAAGTTATTAAGGTTAACCTCAAACCTTGGCTAGGTTTCTCCACTGTAAAAGTGACTTTTTCTTCCTTTGCTACCTATGCAATTCAGTCAATATATGTAACCCACCCTCAAGGTAGGGAGTGGCAAATTTGATTTTTAAAATATGTTTCTTTTTTCTTGCAAGACTTTTATGCTACTAGCTGACCTTTTCTCTTGCACACTAAAGTAAGTGGAAAGTATGGGATTTTCAGTTCTTCATTCAATTCAAGCTGCTGAGATACACAACAAGAAGTGAATAACTTTGTAAATAGAATGAACAGACATTCTTGCAGAATTCGGAATACATATGGAGAAATGCCTGAAGTTCCTCTGCTTTTCAAATGTCTTTTCTCTTGACTGGTGAACATGTTGCAGCGCTTACTGAGCAACTGGCAGCTCTGAAGTGTTTGGTTTAACCACTACCGGGTTGAGCAACACAAGTTCAGCATAGAATTAATGACTTTTCAAAGGACAGTATTTCCCTGACATAAACAGAGCGGGGAAGCAAACACTGTCAGACCACAATTTCACATCAAGTAGCATAAGGGCTTTTTCTGAGCCCTTACTACTTTTTTAACTTCTGCCTGAATATACTGAAGCATATTTTCAATGAACAAGAAGCCCAACTTTTTTCAAAGCAAAAAAATATGTACCTTCTATTGCATCCATAATATAGCTTTGCTATCAGAAAGAAGAGTGGCTTCAAGATGCAAATCTCACTTTCTAATTAGTCTAATTGAAGAAAACAACATTATTAGTTTTGGTCAAACTTTCATGGATTTCTAGATTGAACTGGTCAATAGTAAACAATCCATATCGCTTAAAGAGCAAATTTGATTCAAAAGCTGCAAATGCAATATGCAGCTAACTGATTCTATTCTACATTCTGTGCACCAAGACTCTATTCATTATCGTTATTGAGAGCAGCAAGTAAAACCTGATACCTTCCAAGATTACAGAGCTGTTTTCCTGTCCACACAGTATCTGTATAGAGGCAAAGGGTCTGAAATTTTCTTAGTATGAACCACTGTGAATTGCATCTGCTTTATACAGCTGGTGTTTGGAATACAAAAGGACACCAGACCCAAGGACATCACATTTATATGTTGCCTAGTAATCTATAGCCCTAAGTCCTCAACATATCAGAGATGATGATGGCTAACTTATATTACTTAGACTATCTCTAAAAGATTAGATGTTAACTAGAATTGAGATATTCATATTTGAAAAATGAAAGGCAAAGAGACTCCTAGACAGAGAAGAGTTAAGTCATGATTACGACTGAAAACCAGAATGAACATAAACAAATTCTATCCATTGGGGTGATAGTATAATTAAATCATACTGTCCCTCAAATTGTATTCTTTCAATTCTCATGAAACACCATGGATTCTAAGCTAGTTAAGTGGGATGCTCTTCCTAGGTTGTTGTTTCCCATATTTCTGAGTGAGCACGAGTTTCCATTACTTTAATGACAATTAATTGTTGTAACCAAACAATATTTTTACATGAATGGTGTGGACAGCAGGGTCAGGTTTCTCTGTGACCTACATAATCAAAGATTTGACCAAGATAAGGGAATTTTAAAATGTCCAGTCACATTCATGTCTTTCTTGTTCCTAGCACAGAACTCATGTTTCAAACAAGCACTGGTCAAGGTTCAAGAAAAATGCAAAAGTTCTATACAAAGAAAGTCTTAGAATTTCCTATGATTCATATATAAAGATGGGGTGTTCTGCCATCATTGTGAGGTCACAGGTAAATTCACTCAGGAGAGACTATTGCAAGAAAGACTATTAATCTTAACTCCTGCTGGTTTGGAATCCAAAGACTATGTTAATCTCAACACTAGTCTTCCCATTCTTGAGGGATTTCTAGTTCAATCTTTATCTAAATTAAGCTATGAAATATTCAGTTGTTAGCTAACCACTACTTTATTGAAATATTTTGTATTATGTTTGTTCTGATAATCAAGGTCATAAGGAAGCAGGAAAGCCACGTGAATAATTCTCAAGTATTAACTATTAAATATTATCTTGTTTCCAGGGATAAAGCATTATATATTAATATATAACAAAATTTATTAGCAATGAAAATTGCTTTTATCTTGAAGTAATATCATGAAGCAAGTGAAATTGTTAGTCGCTCAGTTCTATCTGACTCTTTGTGATCCCTTGGACTGTAGCCCGCCAGGCTCCTCTGTCCATAAAATTCTCCAGGCAAGAATACTGGAGTGGGTATTCATTCCCTTCTCCAGGGAATCTTCCCAACCCAGGGATTGAATCCAAGTCTCCTACATTGCAGGCAGATTCTTTATCATCTGAGCCATCAAGGAAGCCCATATTTTTTTTAATTAATTAATACATTTACTATCTTAGTCCACACCATTGGCAGACTGTCACTTCAGGGAGACAACATTAAATAAGGGGTTTGAGTCATAGGTTCTAAGACTGATTTACTTGTGTCAATTCCTAACACTTATTAGCCATGTTACCTTGGGAAGGTCCCTAAATTTATGTGGGTATCAAATTTTTGATCTGTAAAATGAGAATTTCAATGTTTTTTATACAAACATGTTCTTGGGAGGATTAAATGAGATAATATTGAAACCACCTAAGTCCACCTGAAACCAAGTTCTTCTGCCAAGTTTATGATCATCCTCTTCATTCAAAACTTTATTCCGTTTCTTGTCCTAAACCTGTTGCTCTCAAGATTAAAGAATGTCAAGCAAAAGGGGACACTGAAATCATGTAGAAGCCTCCTGTGTCTTTGTCCTTTGTGGCAAAAGGTTTTTGCTTTAATCTCCCAGACCTCCCCTGGATCTCAAAAAGGTTAGCTGAGGAGCTAACGATTAAGGAAATGTGAAGCTGTAGAAACAAAGAATTGCTGGTGGGCCAGGAAACCAGTAACAATATACACTCTACAGCAACCACATAGCAGAATCATCAAACTCTCTGTTCCCTGAAAGATAGAGATAAAGCCCTGGCACACATTCCTAAATTGTTTTCAGGGTTGGCGTATTCCAATCAGATGAAAACCACTGACTGGAAACACATGTCTCAAACCAATTAAAACCAGAAGATTAGACATGCTTGAAACTTAACCTTGATGCCAGCCAATCTGAGAATTGTGCACAAGCTCATCATGCACTCTGCAGACCCCTCCCGCACACTGCCTTTAAAACCCCTCGGGGTTTAAAGCCGGGGAGTTTGGGTCTTTGGAGCACATGCTGCCTGTTCTGGCTTTGTTTTCAGCCACCAAGTCCTGTTCTACTCTTCATGACCCCATGGACTGTAGCCCACCAGGCTTCTTTGTCCATGAAATTCTTCAGGCAAGAATATCAGAGTGGATAGCCATTCCCTTCTCCAGTGGATCTTCCCTCCCCAGGGATCAAACCTGGGTCTCCTGCATTGACAGGTGGATTCTTTGCCACTGAAGCACAGGGAGGCCCTCACCCTCTCTGGTCCCCTTCAGTAAAAGCTGTCCTTTCCTTCACCACAAGCTGATGTCAATAGATGGGCTTTACTGTACATTCGTAAGCAGACCCAAGTTTGCCTTAGTAACTATATATAGATCATATTTAGAAGAGTGCCTGACACTAACAACAAGACAGGATTTTAAATGTTCTATTTTTGGTTAACATACTCAACAACTTCCTATTCTGTTTGTGCAAAAGAGAAAGAATAAAAATACAATATTGTAGATGGGAAAGAATGGAAAAAGAAGATCAGTACAAAGGAAATATGGCAAAAATGGAACACAAAGTTTCTCAGGAACCTGTCCTACAGAAAGATGTGAAATAAGCTGAAGAGTTTTGTACAGTAAGTCACAATGAATCTATAGCCCTAGAGATGGCACAGTGCTTACTGCATTATTGCAACTTATGGATTATGGAAATAAACTAGGATGAGTCCAACTTCTTTTCCTTAACTGTGCTTTGATTATCTTTTGTCTTCTTTGCTTTGGTAGATATAGACAGTTGGGGATACAATAAGGTATGAAAGCACAAAGACTAACACCCTCTTAGAAAAATTAGGTAAAAATAACCTGAACACTTTAGACAACTCAAGTAATAAGTGCAGCTGCAGTCTTAAAATAGTGCACACAAAATTTCTGAGCTTCTTTTTATTCCCCTTTTAAAATGTGCCTATTAGTTACTAAGTAAGTTAGAATAAAGGCAGACAAAACATGGTATTTGAAACAGCATAAATTTAAAAGCAGGAACGATGGAAATCTACCATAAATGGTAGGAATCTTACAAGACTGTCACAGTGGTGCTCTTTTCAATGTGCCCTAAGGTATTGGTCCACTTCATTTTTCTTCAGCATAAATCTCTTACCCAGTAGAAATAATGACATTGTCCACTCTAATTATAAAAAGCACTGGTTCAAAAGAGAAAGCTAAATTAGGGTTATTTAAAGATGAATATCAAAGAGAGATTAAGTCACTACATCAAACCTTAGTTAATCTAATTAATAGCACATTTTGATTCAGATTAACAATTAGCACAAAGACAACATTCATGAAGATTTGTCTAATGCTGTTGCAAGAATAATAAATGATAATCATGGAAAAAGTTAAGAGGTACATAATAGAAAAATATGAAGTATGCGAACCAGTTTTTACTGTCAAGTTCAAGTCTAAACCAATTTGTTTCAAACCACCATATAAAACTTGTAGCTTTATATCTAACTCTGTAAGTTTTAGGGTTATCATTAGAGTCAAGGTTTAAGTCTCTATATTGCTATATGAAAACCATTTCTAACATTTCCTCCAGTTATAAAAAAATGTTGAAGAAGTTTATAAACCCTACAATCAGAAACTGTAGTATAAGCAAATATCCACATATCTGGTAATAGTGCATTATTAGATCTATTCTGTATCAGCCTTCACTTGTCAAGTACACTTTCAATTACTCTTTCTAAAACTTCAATCAGAGCTCTGTATTTATCAGTACACACTGGCTCCTCATATCAATTCATAAACTTTGCAAATATGCATTATCTGTAATTGATATGAAAACCACAGCATAATTCTGTGTTTAAGATTTAATGGTTATAAAACATTACCAAAAATGGGAAGGGGGATACAGATTTTCATTTCTGATTTTATTTAATATTCTCATAGCTTCTGATGTCTTGTGTGTGGAAACAGACTAGAGAACATGCTACCATTCTCTCTTCAATGATGTAACCACTCTAAAAATGCACTATTGAGACTTCTCGATACAGGGAGCAGATTGATACATAGCGCCCTGATGCTTCTTTAGCCCAGCCTTCTCATTCATGATGAGGTCAAGCTTTTGTGGATTGCCCCTAGTTGATAACTCTGCACAGTGAAGATCTTAATGTAGCCCTGTTCCTGAAAGACTGGGAGCTCCTCACATGGGAGTTTGGGACTTGAGGATTTCTCATTAGCCTGATCAAGCCCTTCTCAGAACTGTGCTGGGGTCCAAGACACTTCCTAGAGGACTCTTATGTGTCTCTCTCTCCACAGGTATCATAACAGCAACTCCGTCTCGTTGCTTTTTTCTTTTTCGGTGACTCTCTCTCACCATGTTGAACGGACATGCATGCATGCTTGCTAAGTTATTTCAGTCCAACTCTTTGTGATCCTATAGATTGTAGCCCACTAGTCTCCTCTGTCCCTGGGATTCTCTCAGAAAGAATACTGGAGTGTTTTACCATGCTCTCCTCCAGGGGATCTTCCCCACCCAGAGATTGAACCTGCATATCTTACATCTCCTGCATCAGCAGATGTGTTCTTTACCACTAACACCACCTGAGAAGCCCATTGAACAGGCATTTTCCCCAGTAAATCTCATGTTCTTCTAATTCATGTCTGATTTGGCTTCTAGATGGAACTCAACTAACATTTCATTTTCAATATATCATTCTTGATATCAATTGGATGAATGATTATGCCTTAATATTATCCTATGTGATTCAAAGAAGATCAAACACTGCATTTCATATATTTATATATTTGTACACTTGATAACTTACATGGTCTTGCTATATGTTAGATGTGGACAAAATGTCATCTCTCAAACAAGTCCCTTTGCCTAAATCACAGGGTTTCCTAGTGGGAATTATTGCCTTGATAGAAATTTTCAACTTTGATTTTTATGATAGTCAAATGTATCTGTGGGCTTTCCTGGTGGCTCAGATGCTAAAGAATCTGCCTACAATGCAAGAGATCTGAATTTATTCCCTGGGTTGGGAATATCCTTTGGAGAAGGGAATGGCTACCTATTCCAGTATTCTTGCCTGGAAAATCTCATGGACAGAGGAGCCTGGTGGACTATAATCCATGGAGTCACAAAGAGTCAGACACGACCAAGTGACTAACACTTTCACTCTCACTTTCAAATGTATCTGTAAAGAAAGAAAATTTCCAGGATCATTTTAATTTGTATTTGTGTATGTGGTTCATTTAGGTGTAACCATAAAGTGTGTAAATAGAACTATGTCTTTGCAGCTTCTCCTTACCTGGATTACCCAACCTGAGTATGAAAGTCCTACTTAACAATTGTCTCCATTCTACATATCAAAAGTTCTCTGCAAAATATGATAAATGCCCCTTCATTGCCAAATTTCTCAAACTCAGTGCTATTGATTTTTTTAGACTGTATTTTTCTTTGTTGTGGAGGCCTGGTCTATGTATTGTGGGATGTTTAGCGTCACCCTTGGCCTCTGCTTACTAGATGCTGATAGCAACCCTCCATTGGTGACAATCAAAAATATGCCATGAAATTTCTAAATATCTCCTAGAGAAATAGGAGATAGGAGAAATTTCTCCTAGGGAGAAAAATTCCTTGTTTGAAAGCTACAGTTTTAAAGAACTTCTTTAGGGCTTCAATGGTAAAGAATTTGCCTGCTAAGCAGAAGATGCAGGAGACATGGGCTTGATCCCAGGGTCAGGAAGGTCCCCTGGAGGAGGAAACGGCAAGCCACTCCAGTACTCTTGCCTGGGAAATCCCATGGATAAAGGAGCGTGGCAGGCTATAGTCCATGGGGTCACAAAGAGTCAGACACGACTGAGCGACTAAACACCGAAGACCAATAAAAGGAATGATTGAAGCCATGATATAGCAAATTGTTTGCTAACTACTTAAATGCAATATAAAAAGAGTGCGTGTGTGTGTATGTGTGCACGTGTGTATCACCTAAGGTTTAGGACAGTGTTTGCAGCCTCCTCTGAGAATAAGCCACTTCTGATTTTTTTTTTTCATTTATTTTTATAAGTTGGAGGCTAATTACTTTACAATATTGTAGTGGTTTTTGCCATACATTGACATGAATCAGCTATGGATTTACATGTGTTCCCCCTCCCGATCCCCACTCCTGCCTCCTTTCCCATCCCATCCCTCTGGGTCTTCCCAGTGCACCAGCCCTGAGCACTTGTCTCATGCATCCAACTTGGGCTGGTGATCTGTTTGACCCTTGATAGTATACTTGTTTCAATGCTATTCTCTCAGAACATCCCACCCTCGCCTTCTCCCATAGAGCCCAAAAGTCTCTTCTGTACATCTGTGTCTCTTTTTCTGTTTTGTATATAGGGTTATCGTTACCATCTTTTTAAATTCCATATATATGTGTTAGTATACTGTATTGGTCATCTATAAATATCCATTACTCAAATAAAGGAAAAATATAAGTAATACTAGTTAATAAAAAATTCTGCATTTGAAAATCTGAAACTTAGGGAATATAAACTAAATGGCAGAAATTTCCATGGATGGATTTTTCTTCCTGATACATGTTAAGAGATCATACTAATAACAATTAAATTTCAGCTCAAAAATTCAAAACAGGAAGCATTTGTCTTATGTTATCCTGTTTTGAATTTTTGAGCTCTTGACATGTATCAGGAAGGAAATTCCTCAAAGTAATGTTATTGCAGAAACACATAAACCAAAATAATTGTGATATTAAATGCTACATAATAAGGGCTTTGACCAATTTAATTTTGTATGTTTATGTTTATCGAAAAGCAACATAAGCGTTTTTCCAAGTGACAGCATGTATGCATTTTACCATCTGTATTTTGTTTTATAAAGTGAGAAAGAATTTGATAACAGATTAGTGGGAAAAAAATCTGTCTCAATTATCTAGGGCTGATAAATGTGATTTCCCTTCTTTGATAAGGACATAAACATCCTTCTCTCCCCTCTCTCTCTCTCTTTCACACACACATTCCACCCTAAAGCTTAGTTAAAAACAAAATAAGTGATGCTGTTAAGATCATGACATGTCATTCCTGGCCACTGCTCCTCACAAGACCAATTAGCCACTATCTACAGATAAAACATCACTGTGAAAATGCTAATTGGTTTCAATATATATCAAACCATCACTAAACTTTCAAAGAATCATATGTGAATTGTATCTCAATAAAGCTGGAAAAGTGCTCCTTCAATATACCAAGAGTTAGTATACATGTCACATAAGTCAATAATCTCCACATACATATTCATGTTAGTGACCATGGTGAAAACAATATCATACCATGAAAGACCATCACTTAGTAAAAATCATGAAAATAAGGGTGATTTTTCTGGTAAAATATACTTGCTAGGTACAGGTTTGTATCAAAGTGTTCTGCCATCCTTTCAATTTGATTTAAAACAAATTTTATTATATCCTAATTTCTAAACATTTCCACCTCACACTCTTCTTGCTTACAATTGATATAGAAGCAGTCTTTATACCAAAATATTAAGATGCTGTAATTTTAATGGAAATAGAGAAAACAAAGTATTGTTCAGAAGATAAGAACTTTCAGGATTAAGAGGCCACAACTATAAAAAACAACTTCCTTCAAATTACCAATTGACATACTATTATAACTGAGGGACCTTGGTATTTAGAACTGTCAAAATCAAGTCACATTTCTCAACGTTCATCTAAAAATTATTTTGAAAAAGAATACTGTTTAAAAAGTTTAAGTAAGATGCTATATAGCAACCTGAATTTTCACTATTTCTATACAATCATGATTTTATTTATCATCAGATGTCCATGTTCTCTTCAAAAATATTTTCAAAACTCAGAATGAGACCTCCAAGAAACCATTTGGAAAAGGCTATATTACAAACTATAGTTCTGTGGATATGCGCATTTTTATACAGTTACCAAGAGGCCCTTTGCAACTAAAAAGAAAGATTTACCAGAGCAACGATCAGTAGTGGTCCCACACATTATTTTCAATCAGCAGTTTTTCTTGGATAACCTTCCCTGGACGGGATGTAATGCACAGCCACTTTGATAGGTTCTGTTATGAAGACAGAGAACAGTTATTCTTCTAGGCGAAGCACATCTAAGGCAAATGTGTAACTGTGGTAGATCTGGGAGAGAGGGGGATTTACAATGATCGGAATTTGGTAGAAATAATCAGGTTATATCTGATGAGAATATGAAATAAACAATTGAACATGATGTTTTACTCCACTAAAATATAGTAAAGTCACTAAATGAGTGTGCTGCCAACCTGAGATCAGTGGAATTAAATAAATAAGATTAATTTGACACAAGAAGACTTTTAACCTATTTTATCAAACAGACATATTTACATTGTTCATTGCAGAAAGCAAGTGAAATAACACTTGTTTACCAAGACATGGCTACAGGATATGTATCATTCGGGAAGTAGAGTTTCAAAGAAATTAATCTACCTCTTTTTTTAAAACTTATAAATTTAAGATTTTCAAAAGTGCACTTTCAAGTTTATGAGGAATACATCTAAAAAAAAAAAAGTGACTGAAGCTTTTAAATACCAAAGGCTTCTCTAAAATTTAAATAGTATTTAACCCATAGCACATGGCTTAGGGCTTGGTCTAGAATGTGAATTCTTCTTAGTAATACTTGCTAGTAAATTCTTTACTTGACACCTCTAAATTATAACTGTAAGTAGTACTTATTTTCATTTTCAGATAGATTTTATATATATATATATATATATATATATATATATATATATATATATATATATATACTTCACCTTTCAATTCTATCCATTCTTAATTATTTCTATCACAAAATCACCTGCCAACTATAATACAATATCTCCTCTAAATATATATTAAAATAAAATCCAAACATAAAAACGCATAAGAAAACCACTGACTTCCACTGACTTAACCCAACTTTATAACTGATATGATATTTTTCAAGCAGAATACTTTTAAAACTGACTATGTACTGATTAACAGCCACTGAAAAACAACAACAACGAAAAGACAGCATTAACATCCAACCCACTTTGTAGTGGTAAAGAACCCATGCTCCAATGCAGCAGAGGTAAGAGATGCTGGTTCAGTCCTTGCGTTAGGAAGATCCCTTGGAGGATGAAATGGCAACCCACTCCAGTATTCTTGCCTGGGAAATTTCATGGACAGAGGAGCCTGGTGGGCTACAGATGGATCCATAGGGTTGCAAAGAGGAGCTGGACAGGACTGAGAGACTGAGCGCGCACACACACGCACGGCAGCAGGGACAAGCTGTAAGTTATCAGCACTTTATTTATTTCTACCGTTAGGGACAAATCCTTGACTTCACAATTTGCAGCTGTAAAAATAAACAACAGTAGCAACAGCAACAAAAACAAAAAATGGTCAGTAAAAATGAACTTTCTACCTTCCTGGGTGGAAGCTAAATTTCGTCTCCAGATAGATCCTCTCTCAATTAAGAAAGATATGGATTGGAAGAATCAATATTATGAAAATGACTATGCTACCCAAAGCAATCTACAGATTCAATGCAATCTCTATCAAGCTACCAATGGTATTTTTCACAGAACTAGAAGAAATAATTTCACAATTTGTATGGAAATACAAAAAACCTCGAGTAGCCAAAGCAATCTTAAGAAAGAAGAATGGAACTGGAGGAATCAACCTGATGACTTCAGGCTCTACTACAAAGCCACAGTCATCAAGACAGTATGGTACTGGCACAAAGACAGAAATATAGATCAATGGAACAGAATAGAAAGCCCAGAGATGAATCCACAAACCTATGGACACCTTATCTTTGACAAAGGAGGCAAGGATATACAATGGAAAAAAGACAACCTCTTTAACAAGTGGTGCTGGGAAAACTGGTCAACCACTTGTAAAAGAATGAAACTAGAACACTTTCTAACACCATACACAAAAATAAACTCAAAATGGATTAAAGATCTAAATGTAAGACCAGAAACTATAAAACTCCTAGAGGAGAACATAGGCAAAACACTCTCCGACATAAATCACAGCAAGATCCTCTATGACCCACCTCCCAGAATATTGGAAATAAAAGCAAAAATAAACAAATGGGACCTAATGAAAGTTAAAAGCTTTTGCACAACAAAGGAAATGATAAGCAAGGTGAAAAGACAGCCTTCAGAATGGGAGAAAATAATAGCAAATGAAGAAACAGACAAAGCATTAATCTCAAAAATATACAAGCAACTCCTACAGCTCAATTCCAGAAAAATAAATGACCCAATCAAAAAATGGGCCAAAGATCTAAACAGACATTTCTCCAAAGAAGACATACAGATGGCTAACAAACACATGAAAAGATGCTCAACATCACTCATTATCAGAGAAATGCAAATCAAAACCACAATGAGGTACCATTACACTCCAGTCAGGATGGCTGCTATCCAAAAATCTACAAGCAATAAATGCTGGAGAGGGTGTGGAGAAAAGGGAACCCTCTTACACTGTTGGGAATGCAAACTAGTACAGCCGCTATGGAGAACAGTGTGGAGATTCCTTAAAACCTGGAAATAGAACTGCCATATGACCCAGAAATCCCACTCCTGGGCATACACACCAAGGAAACCAGAATTGAAAGAGACACGTGCACCTCAATGTTCTTTGCAGCACTGTTTATAATAGCCAGGACATGGAAGCAACCTAGATGCCCATCAGCAGACGAATGGATAAGAAAGCTGTGGTACATAAACACAATGGAATATTACTCAGCCTTTAAAAAGAATGCATCTGAATCAGTTCTAATGAGATGGATGAAACTGGAGCCCATTATACAGAGTGAAGTAAACCAGAAAGATAAATACCAATACAGCATACTAACGCATATATGTGGAATTTAGAAAGATGGTAATGATAACCCTATATGCAAGACAGAAAAAGAGACACAGATGTATAGAACAGACTTTTGGACTCTATGGGAGAAGGCAAGGGTGGGATGATCTGAAAGAATAGCATTGAAACATATATATTATCAAATGTGAAACAGATCGCCAGTCCAGGTTGGATGCATGAGACAAGTGCTCAGGGCTGGTGCACTGGGATGACCCAGAGGGATGGGATGGGGAGGAAGGAGGGAGAGGGGTTCAGGATGGGGAACACATGTAAATCCATGGCTGATCCATGTCATTGTATGGCAAAAACTACTGCAATATTTTAAAGTAATTAGCTTCCAACTAATAAAAATAAATGAAAAAAATAATAAAAAAGAAAGAAAGAAAGAAAGAAGATAGAGCTAAGTTGTGTCTGACTCTTGCAGTCCCATGAACTGTAGCCTGGTAGGCTCCTCTGTCCACAGGATTCTCTAGGCAAGAATACTGGAGTGGATAGCCATTTCCCTCTCCCACCAGGTTCTTCTACTTTCCACTGTCTCCTGGAGTTTGTTTAGAGTCATGCTCATTGAGTCGATGATGCTATCTAACCATCCCATCCTCTGTTACCCCCTTTTCCTTTTGCCTTTAATTTTTCCCAGCATCAGGGTCTTTTCTAATAAGTCAGCTCTTTGTATCACATGGCCAAAGTATTGGAGCTTCAGCTCAGCATCAGTCCTTCCAATGAATATTCAGGGCTGATTTCCTTTAGTATTGATTGATTTGATCTCCTTGCAATCCAAGGGACTCTCTAGAACCTTCTGCAGCACCACAATTCAAAAGCATTTCAGTTTCACACCAATATTCCAAATTTTTCAAAGCTATTTATTTTTATTTATGTTTTTAAATCCAACATTCTTATCCTGGCTAATCTTTAGTGACTAGTATATTTGCGAGTTTATATGTGTGTGTCCCCACAAAAGAGTGTTAGGGGAGAAGAATTCAAGTTATGACTGTGATATAGTGAGATGTGCATAAGGCCACTGCTTGGGGAGACAGTATTAAAAGACTCATAAGTGACCATCAGAAATGCTCAGCATAGTCGTGTCAAGCAAGAGATGAGAAAAAGTTACAGAGCATGAATGTGTTACAGATATAATCATTCTTGAGACTATACACAGTTACCAAGGACAGGATGCTATAAAAATCAGGGTCTCAAAGCCACCACACAGAGAGACAACCCAAGCTATGATCCATATTATACAGGTTATAAAGACAAGGATGACCCCTGAAGGTTTTCATTCAGGTTTTGCTTTAAAGAAAATGTTAAAGCTAGAAGAAAATGAAGAAATTCAGGTAGCTCCCTACCTCTTTCAGTTTACCAGTATTTCCTAGAGACATAAGCAACATGGAAACCCCTGTTTTTGCTGATATTATTTCTTATAGCAGTTGCAAAGTCCACTTTTTTCATATATCAGCTTGCCTTATATGACCACTATGGCATAAATCAGAAACTGCATCTTTACATGGGTTAGGATCATAAAGGAAAGAGAGAATCTTGAAAAATATAAACTACAAATCCAAAGCTTTAGATTGCAATTTCTTTCAGTATTCATCTATAGTATTCGCTTTTGTCTTTTTTCATGCATTATTTTATCTCCCTTGAATGCAAGAGAAAAAAAAAAAAATCACAGTCTGTAAATCCAACTATTGGCCTGGATTTCACTGAAAAGACTGTCAGGTCAGCAGACATCACTGTCTATAGATAAGCCGTTTCCTTTGCTTTAGACAGAACTCTTACAACTGTGTTGTCATTTATATGTTTTAATGCTTTAAAAAAAAAAAATACCCTGCTCTGCTCTATATTCCAGGCAAGTAGCTTAGCTTCAAGTTTCTAATTCCTTTTGCTTGTCAGTCCCAGTGGGCTATTGATCTTTGTCATTGGCAAGTAACTTTGGGTATAAAATGAGGGAACAATTGAAACTTGGGAATCTATCTGACATTAAAACACCTTCCAAAGTCATAATTTTTATACATTGCCATGACTACAAATAAGTATGATTCTGGGAAAACCATTTGTTACTTCTATTTGATTCCAAGGTGTGTTAAACCACCACAAAGAGGAAATTATCTTTAAGGTCTGTATATTTAAAAGAGTATATAAAAGACTCAGATATTTGAACTAAGTAAAATTCTTTTCTGAAGAATTGCAAATATTAACAGCTTAATAGAGCTTAACAAAGAATAGCTTATTAATATGGGAGCATACTCCTTTGAGTAGAGAGTAATTCATTCCAAATGAAGAAGGAGGCAAGATGCCTAGAAAATATTTCATAGGGGATATGTTTTGGAATTCAGCCTTAAGGAGGATTTAACATCCTAGCACACACCACCTCAGTCAGCCTATGCTTTAGTGGGTCTATTCGGCTTCAGCTCAAATGGTATTCTCTGGGTGCAGAGTTTTTAATAATTAATTGTCAGGTGCTTCATCTGACCAGAGCTTACATTCTGGGTGCTAATCTTCACATGCTACATAATTTTTTTCTATAGATAGTATGGCTTTGCTCCAGAATTCTAAGGGAGCTGCATCTTAATTTGTGCTACCCTGACAGGTCACACAGTAAAGAATCCACCTGCAATGCAGGAGACCCAGGTTTAATTCCTGGGTTGGGAAGATTCCCCAGAGAAAGGAACATCTACCCACTCCAGTAATCTTGCCTAGAGAATTCTATGGACAGAGGAGCCTGGAGGGCTACATTCTGTGGAATTGCAAAGAGTTAGACAAGACTGAACAACTAACACTTTCACACATTTTAATTTAGGCCTTGCCATAAGCTTCACATATCTTTTCCAGTTGTAGGACATTCTAGTAACATAAAGCCTAGAGGGTTGCGTGGCTCAAGATCCAGGGCTATTTTTACTGTAGGCTTGACTATTTTCTACTCTATTTGCTACACAAAGTTATAGGTCTAAGTTTTACATTTTTTTTAACATGGTGCAAGGGTTGTATTTTAGTGGATACTCTGGTTCTCTGCCCAGATATCCTCTTCAAGGCCAATGTAGTTTCATTCTCTAGCTGTTAAGAATATCAGTTGCATTGATCACTGGAATTGCACAGAAAACTGATTCATGTGTGTGTGTTCAGTCATGTCCGACTCTTGGTTACCCCATGGACTATATGTAGTCTGCCAGACTCCTCTGTCCAAGGAATTATCCAGGCAAGAATACTGGGTGGGTTACCATTTTTTCTTCCAGAGGAGCTTCCCGACCCAGGGATCAAAACAATATCTGCTGTGTCTCCTGTGTTAGCAGGTGGATTCGTTACTGCCGTGCCACCTGCGGGAAGCCCAGAAAGCTGACTCAGCCAGAGTTATAGCCCCTCCTAGGGCGGTCCTCAGTCAATGCTGGCTGATGGGGTACTCCAGGGCCAGGCTGCTCTGGATCAGTTTGGGACAAAACTGAAGGGTAATGACAACTCCAGACCTCCCTGTAAAATAAGATGAATGTTTGTTTCCAACTACATTGAAAATAACCTTCTCTTTCTACCCATCATTTTCTGTCTTCCCCACTTTCTTACAAGTGTGTTTGCCAGAGTGCTTGCCAGTAAACTCAGTATAAGGGAACTTATTCTGAGGCACAAAAATATAAATGTGTTTGCTTTATATGTATTTATGGATGTGTATTCCAAATATAAACATGCATTTACTAAATAAAAATGTATATGTGTTAAACACAAGGTACATGCATAGCAAATACAAATACGTATGTACATACATGTATAGGCACACTGCTGTTTAGTCGTCCACTCATGTCTGACTTTGTGACCCCGTGGACTGTGGCACGCCAGGCCTCCCTGTCCCTCACCATCTCCTGAAGTTTGCCCAAGTTCCTGTCCATTGCATCGGTGATGCTGTCCAGCCATCTCATCCTCTGAAACCCTCTTCTCCTTCTGCCTTCATTCTTTCCCAGCATCAGGGACTTTTCCAATGAGTCGGCTCTTCACATCAGGTGACCAAAATACTGGAGCTTCAGCTTCAGCATCAGTCCTTCCAGTGAGTATTCAGAATCGAGTTCCCTTAAGATTGACTGATTTGAGAAATACAGCACAGACTTTTGAACTCTGTGGGAGAAGGTGAGGGTGGGATGTTTCGAAAGAACAGCATGTATATTATCTACGGTGAAACAGATCACCAGCCCAGGTGGGATGCATGAGACAAGTGCTCCGGCCTGGTGCACTGGGAAGACCCAGAGGAATCGGGTGGAGAGGGAGGTGGGAGGGGGGATCGGGATGGGGAATATGTGTAAATCTATGGCTGATTCATATCAATGTATGACAAAACCCACTGGGAAAAAAAAAAAAAAAAAGATTGACTGGTTTGGTCTCCTTGCTGTCCAAGGGTCTTTCAGGGGTCTTCTCCAGCACCACAATTCAAAGGCATCGATTCTTTGGCTTTCTGCCTTCTTTATGGTCTAGCTCTCACCATAGCCTTGACTACATGGACCTTTGTTGGCAGAGTAATGTCTCTGCTTTTCAACACACTGTCTACGTTTGCCATAGCTTTCCTGCCAAGAAGCAATCATCTGATTTCATGTCTACAGTCACCATCCACAGTGATGTTAGAGCCCAAGAAGAGGAAATCTGCCACTACTTCCACCTTTTCCCTTTCTATTTGCTATGAAATCATGGGCCCCGATGCCACATTCTTAGTTTTGTTTTGTTTTTTTTTTCTTTTTAGTTTTAAGCTGGCTCTTTCACTCTCCTTCTTCACCCTCATCAAGAAGTTATTTAGTTCCTCTTCCCTTTCTGCCATTAGAGAGGTATCATCCACATATCTGAGGTTTTTAGTGTTTCTCCTCCCTATGTTGATCCAGCTTGTAACTCATCCAGCCCAGCACTTCTCATGATGTGCTCAGCGTATAGCTTAAACAAACTGGGTAACAGAACACAGTCCTGTTGTACTCCTTTCTCAATCTTCAAACAATCAGATGGTCCATACACATATATGTGGACAGATATAGGCACATATGTATTCTAAATATTTGATATAAGTGTACTAAATACATTCAAACACACTGCTCTAGGATTTAAGTTCCATGCTTTCAAATAAGACTTATCATAAACTACATTGCTTCATTTTACAATGCTATGAGTATAATTTACCATTTTTTAAAGCAAAGATTTAGCACTTAGTTTCACAGATAAATTTAAATTCTATTTTGTAACTTACTCCAAAATACCTGTTAATGAGATTTATCTTGAGTTTTAGTAGTTTCTTTGCAAATAATATCAAGCATTTGTAAATTAATATCTCCATAAAATACAGTTTTAATGAAGTGTTTGACAACTCTGGAAGATCAAACATGCAATATCTGTAAAGTTTATAATAAGATTATTTTCTGTAATAATTTTTAGTGATTTTTAATAAATATTAACAAAATGGCCCTTTTCTTGCTTAAAAGTGTATAGCACCATTCCTTTGTCTGCTGAAATGCAAGTGTAAGGGAAAAATCAAATTCTGCAGTGATCTTAAAGATATACTTTAACAGGTTATTTTGAAATCCTCTTAATCAGAGTTGTCAAATACATGTATTATATGTTTTAATAACATCTTTAAAAAATATGTAACGTTATCTTTAAAGAATATTTCCCTGGCAAAAGTCAAGAGGAAGAAAATGAGTTTCTTTTGCACTGAAATGAAAGCTTAAAAGTTATCATTGATCTTTTCACATCACATTAAAACTACACTGATTGTAGACCAGACAGACTATTGACAATTAAAAGGAAGTTAAGAGTACTTTTAGACTATGCGATCTGGTCTAAGTTAGCAAATGGGGAGATTTGGGTTTTCTAAAGAGCTTTCTCAGAGCTTTGCTTTTAAAAGTTGATTCCAGAAGTCACTGCACCTGTAAAGGAAACCTCATCCAAGTAGCATACATGGAGTATCAGTGCCAAAGACTGAACAGTGTCAGACACTTCCTTTGAGTGGAAAGAATTTACAGTTGCTTCACAGAACTCTAGAATTTCCTATTTATCAAATATGCCAGACATAGTCTCACATTTAGTAGAATGATTATAACCTAACATTCTAAGAAACTGCTAATTTTGCAAGTACCAAAAGTTTTTGCTTTGTAAGATATAGCTCATTATTTACTGAAATTTTCACATCTGAAATTTCATATAACTGTATGAGGTCAAGAAATCCTAGCACATCAAAGACCTACTATTTTAAGAAATGTCCAAAATAATAAAATACCTATGATTATCTTGTAGTTCCCAGGTATCTCTGTGATTAAAAAAAAAAAAAAAAACTGCTTGTTAATGCAGGAGATGCAGGTTTGATACCTGGGCCAGGAAGATCTCTTGGAGGAGTAAATGGCAATCCAGTCCAGTGTTTTTGCCTGGAGGGTCCCACAAGCAGAGGAGTCTGGTGGGCTGTAGATCATGTGGTCACAAAGAGTTGGACAGTTCTAAGACACATGCATACATGATTATCTTATAAAATATGGTGAATTTGCTTTCAGTAATATGAACAGAGCATATCAAAACATCAATTACAATTATAATTAGCATACAAATTATACTTCATAGTATTTGCTATGGATACTGCATGTTACTATATAAACACAGTAGTATAATATATAAAAATATGTATAATATGTATGGATACATATTTACACAAGCATTATTTTTGCTTCAAGCATTAATGTATTTACTGTTATTCATTCAACAAATACTATTAGTATGGTCCAAGTATTGGAGAAATCATATTGGCAAGAAAGCTATTGCACTTGCCCACATAAAACTTATAGTTTTATGTGGATGATAAGTTAACATTAGTGGAAATACTCTAACAATGTATACTGTTCATTGGGCTAACTATTTACTTGTATAATATGATATAATTTTTATAACAGTTTATTGATAAACATTACTGAAGCCTAAAATGGAAACCCAGCTAAAACTATTTACTTGACAAACAGCATGAAGCCCAGGACCACTTCAGCACAAAGTCTAGGCACCTATTCAATAAGCCATGTCTACGGTGACACACACCCTGGGGATATTGATTGATCATCTTCATTGTACCAGACAGTGTAACAGAAGGTGGGAAGAGACTTAATTAATTAATAAAACAGATTACCTGCTCATTAGAGCTTTCACTCTAGTGGGAAAGATAAAATAATAAACAGGCAAACACATAAATTTTCTGTGATTGTAGTTTTCAGTCTGTCTGCTCTCTGATGGTGAAGGATAAAAGGCTTATGGAATCTTCCTGATGGGAGAGACAGGCTGAGGGGGAAACTGGGTCTTGTTCTGAATGGCTAGGTTATGCTCAGTAAATCTTTAATCCAATTATCCCTTGAAAGGCAAGGCTGTATTCCCTCCCTGTTATTTGACCTGAGGCCAAACTATGGTGGAGGTAATGAAGATAATGGCGACCTCCTTCAAAAGGTCCCATGCACGAACTGCTACACTCAGTGCCCCCAACTCTACAACAGGTCACCGCCAACGCACATCTCTGCCAGAGACTCCTGGACACTCACGGGCAAGTGTGGGTCAGTCTCTTGTGGGGTGACTGCTCCTTTCTCCTGGGTCCTGGTGTGTACAAGATTCTGTTTGTGCCCTCCCAGAGGCTGACAACCTAGACAGCATATTAAAAAGCAGAGCATTACTTTGTCAACAAAGGTCCATCTAGTCAAATCTATGGTTTTTCCAGTGGTCATGTATGGATGTGAGGGTTGGACTATAAAGAAAGCTGAGAGCAGAAGAATTGAAGCTTTTGAACTGTGGTGTTGGAGAAGACTCTTGAGAGTCCCTTGGACTGCGAGGAGATCCAACCAGTCCATCCTAAAGAAAATAAATCCTGAATGTTCATTGGAAGGACTGATGTTGAATCTGAAACTCCAATACTTTGGCCACCTGATGTGAAGAACTGACTAATTAGAAAAGGCCCTGATAATGGGGAAGATTGAAGGTGGGAGGAGAACGGGACGACAGAGAATGAGATTGTTGGATGGTATCTCCAACTCAGTGGACATGAGTTTGAGTAAACTCCGGGAGTAGATGATGGACATGGGAGCCTGGCATGCTGCAGTTCATGGGCTCACAAAGAGTTGGACATGACTAAGTGACTGAACTGAACTGAAATGAGAGTCTGTTTCCCCAGTCCTCTGTAAGTTCTGGCAGCACTATGGTGTGTTAATGGTGAATTCCTCCAAAACAGCTTATTCCATACCCAAGTCTACTGCACCAACTTGATGAAAATATGAGCCATGTTGTGTAGGACCACCTAAGAGGGATGGGTCAAAACATGGTCCACTGGAGAAGGGAATGACAAACTACTTCAGTATACTTGCCTTAAGAACCCATGAACAGTATGAAAAGGCAAAAAGATAGGACACTGAAAGATGAACTCCCCAGGTCAGTAGGTGCCTAATATGCTACTGGAAATCAGTGGAGAACTAACTCCAGAAAGAATGAAGAGACAGAGCCAAAGCAAAAACAACACCCAGTTGTGGATGTGACTGGTGATAGAAGTAGTCAGATGTTGTAAGAGCAATATTGCAGAGGAACCTGGAATGTTATGTCCATGAATTAAGGCAAATTGGAAGTGATCAAACAGGCAATGGCAAGAGAGAACATCGACATTTTAGGAATCAGTGAACTAAAATGGACTGGAATGGGTGAATTTAACTCAGATGATCATTATATCTACTACTGTGGGCAAGAATCCCTTAGAAGAAATGGAGCAGCCATCATAGTCAACAAAAGAGTCTGAAATACAGTACTTGGATGCAATCTCAAAAATGACAGAATGGTCTCTGTTCGTTTCCAAGGCAAACCATTCAATATCACAGTAATAAAAGTCTATGCCCTGACCATTAATGCTGAATAAGCTGAAGTTGAACGTTTCTACGAAGACCTACAATACCTTCTGGAGCTAAACTTAAAAAAAAAAAAAAAAAAGAAAGATGTCCTTTTCGTTATAGGGGACTGGCATGCAAAAGGAGGACGTTAAGAAATACCTGGAGTAACAGGCAAATTTGGTCTTGGAGTACAGAATGAAGCAGGGCAAAGGTTAACAGAGTTTTGTCAAGAGAATGCGCTGGTCATAGCAAACACCCACTTCCAACAACACAAGAGAAGACTCTACACATGGACATCACCAGATGGTCAATACCAAAATCAGACTGATTATATTCTTTGCAGTTGAAGATGGAGAAGCTCTATACAGTCAGCCAAAACAAGACCAGGAGCTGACTATGGCTCAGATCATGAACTCCTTATTGCCAAATTCAGACTTAAACTGAAGAGAGTAGGGAAAACCACTAGATCATTCAGGTATGACCTAAATCAAATCCCTGAATACTATACAGTGGAAGTGACAAATAGATTCAAGGGATTAGATCTGATAGACAGAGTGCCTGAAAAACTATGGGTGGAGGTTTGTGACATTGTACAGGAGGCAGTGATCAAAACCATCCCCAAGAAAAAGAAATGAAAAAAGGCAAAATAGTTGTCTGAGGAGATCTTCCAAACAGCTATGAAAAGAAGAGAAGCAAAAGGCTAAATAAAAAGGAAAGATATATCCATTTGATGCAGAGTTCCAAAGAATAGCAAGGAGAGATAAGAAAGACTTCTCCAGTGATCCGTGCAAAGAAATAGAGGAAAACCATAGAATGGGAAAGACTAGAGATCTCTTCAAGAAAATTAGAGATACCAAGGGAAATTTTCATGCAAAAATGAGCTCAATAAAGGACAAAAGTAGTATGGATCTAACAGAAGCAGAAGATATTAAGAAGAGGTGGTAAGAATACACAGAAGAACTATACAAAAAAGATCTTCATGACCCGTATAATCACGAAGGTGTGATCACTCTCCTTGAGCCAGACATCCTGGAATGAGAAGTCAAGAGGGCCTTAGGAAGCATCATTACAAACATAGCTAGTGGAGGTGATGGAATTCCGGTTGAGCTATTTCAAATCCTAAAAGATGATGCTGTGAAAGTGCTGCACTCAGTATGCCAACAAATTTGTAAAATTCAGCAGTGGCCACAGGACTGGAAAAGGACAGCTTTCATTCCAATAACAAGTAAAGGCAATGCCAAAGGATGCTCAACCTACTGCACAATTGAACTCATCTCACACGCTAGGAAAGTAATGCTCAGAATTCTGCAAACCAGGCTTCAACAGTACATGAACCATGAACTTCCAGGTGTTCAAGCTGGTTTTAGAAAAGGCAGAGGAACCAGAGATCAAATTGCCAACATCCCCTGGATCATCGAAAAGCTAGCGAGTTCCAGGAAAATATCTACTTCTGCTTTATTGACTATGCCAAAGACTTTGATTGTATGGATCACAACAAACTGTGGATAAGTATTCAAGAGATGGTAATACCAGACCACTTGAGCTGCCTACTGAGAAACTGTATGCAGATCAAGAAGCAAAAGTTAGAACTGGGCATGGAACAACAGACTGGTTCCAAATCGGGAAAGGAGTTCATCAAGGCTGTGTATTTTCACCCTGCTTATTTAACTTATGTGCAGAGTACATCATGAGAAATGCTGGGCTGTATGAAGCACAAGCTGGAATCAAGATTGCTGAGAGAAATATCAATAACCTCAGCTATGTAGATGACACCACCCTTATCGCAGAAAGTGAAGAAGAACTAAAGAGACTCTTGATGAAAGTGAAAGAGGAGAGTGAAAACATTGGCTTAAAACTCAACATTCAGAAAACTAAAATTATGGCATCTGGTCCCATCACTTCATGGGAAATAGCTGGGGAAACAGTGGAAACTGTTTTGGCAGGCTCCAAAATCACTGCAGATGGTGACTTCAGACATGAAATTAAAAGATGCTTGCTTCTTGGAGGTATAGTTATGACCAACCTAGACAACATATTAAAAAGCAGAGACTTTACAAACATAGGTGTGTCTAGTTAAAGCTATGATTTTTCATGTATGGATGTAAGAGTTGGACTATAAAGAAAGCTGAGCACCAAAGAATTGATGATTTTGAACTGTGGTGTTGGAGAAGACTCTTGAGAGTCCCTTGGACAGCAATGAGATCCACCTAGTCCATCCTAAAGAAAATCAGTCCTGAATATTCATTGGAAGGACTGGTGCTGAAGCTGAAACTCCAATACTTTGACCACCTGATGCAAATAACTGACTCATTAGAAAAGACCCTGATGCTGGGAAATAATGCAGGTGGGAGGAGAAGCGGATGACAGAGGATGAGATGGTTGGATGTCATCACCAACTCAATGGATGTGAGTGTGAATAAACTCTGGGAGTTGGTGATGGACAGAGAGGACTGGGATGCTGCAGTCCATGGGGTCACAAGGAATCGGACACAACTGAGCAAGGGAACTGAACTGAAACATATAAATAATTTTCAAGGAGGCATGAGTTCTAGAAATAGGATTGAATCACATAATGTTAGAGAGGAAAGTGGAAGTAGATAATTTTTATAAGGTGGTCAGGAAACTCTGTGCAGTATTATTTGTCCAGAGTCCTGAACGATATGAAGATAAAATCCATGCCAAGGTTTCATAGGGAGGTGAAATAGATAAATCCTCAAATAGGGAGAGATTTCCTGTGTTTAAGGACCATCAATAAATTTTGCACTGATGAAAGTAAATGAGCAAGCAAGAGAGTGATAGGAGATGAAGAGACAGGCATAAACACAGATCAGAGCATGTGGGGTCATGCCGACTATGGTTAACAGGTTTAGATCTAAGGGTGAGATCAGAGCCTTTACTGATCAAGGAAATCATTATTACCACCAGCAATAGGCTTACTTAGATCAAGGTAGAGTGAAACCACATGCTAAAGCAGACTATTGATTATAAAGTGGAAGTAAGAAATAGGAAGACAAAAGAAATATGACAGAAATTTTGTTGTCTGGATTTATTGTAAATGATTTAGATGACTAATAATATCAATGATAATAATAGTTAATAGCAATAATAATAGTAATACCAGAGTTTGGAATCTATGCTTTAAAACTGTCAAATGATTTTCCACTGTTCATATCACCCATAGTTGTGGAAAAGAAATAATTTCATGATATTAAAAAAGATTACAATCCAGATAAACATCATATAAAAGTTTAAGAAAAAATTAAACAGCAGTTAAAGCATAAAGATCAAGCAAAGAATGCCAGAGAAAATCTTCAGAGTCCTATGCACTTGAGCTGGCAGTTATTATACTGGAATGGGACAGGAAATCTGAAACTGTTGTTCAGTAGCTAAGTCATGTCTGATTCTTTACAACCCCATAGACTGCAGCACGCCAGGCTTCCCTGTCCTTCACCATCTCCTGAAGTTTGCACAAACTCATGTCCATTGAATCCATGATACCATCCAAACATCTCATCCTCTGTCGTCCCCTTCTCCTCCTGCCCTCAACCTTTCCCAGCATCAGGGTCTATTTTAGATGAGTGGGCTCTTCACATCAGGTGGCCAAAGTATTTCAGCATCAGACCTTCCAGTGAATATTCAGGGTTCACTAAACAGAATGTAAAGCAATTGCCTTCTAAAAGCTTTCTCCAGGGCATCAAAGAGGAGATAAATTTCCCAAAATGCAGAAAGCTGGAGGTGCATTCATTTGCAAAGTTAGCAGTACTTTGTAAACCACATTATCAGCTACATCTCCCTTTTAGTATATTTCCTTTCCTCCTTACTCATAGACCCTCCTAATGCATTACTCTGTGTATTTTGACAGTTTTGCCACTTAAACAAAAGTCCACATTGGTTAAAATTCACTGTCATTCTACTCTTTAAATGTCAAAACATAAGAGATAAAATAAGACATACTAAAATGAGAGTCCTATGAGGCTATTACATCTGTCCACTGATTCAGGTGATGCTATGTCTTGGAACATTTTCTTTTTTTGTTGACTTAGGCAAACTATCTAAGCCCAACCACTTGATTGTAGAATAAATATAGGCTCTATCGTTGCCCTCTATAATGTCATGAAATATTTATGTTTCTTGCTCTTGATTAGATTTGCTTTTTTCTGGCCAGGAACTTGATACAAATTTTCAATAAAGCCAAGTTCCAGATGTTTCAGATGTTTGTGTTCTGAATGTTTAGCTAGCCTCTCTTCCTATATAGGAGATTTTCAAGGAGAAAGCCTGGCAGTCATGGAGAGTAAGGACTGGGATCTGATTAAGCTGCATTTTTAGGGCCAGTTAGATACAAAACAATCTATGAAGGCAGAAGAACAAAGTAAGTTTTAGTCAATAAGTTCATAAATATTTATCCTATAATTGTCAAAAAGTGTGATATCAAAACAATAGACCAGGATATTCTTATAATACAGAGTCACTTTTGAACCTATCTTATACTTCTACCTAGCAAGTGATGCTTTTTTCCTCTAGCAATGTCCATCTTCAAATTTCAAGTCTTCCAAATGTAAACATTATGTTGTAATTTTCCTCTTCAAATTAAACCAGTTGCAGAATCCTGCTGTGTTTTTAATTTTATATAATTAAAGTTTTCTATGTATATTAAACTAATATTTTACTTAGAAATCCATCTCAAGCTTAAATTGCTGTATCATTGCTTCAGGTGGTTTTTGTTTATGCTCTCTCTTGTCTCTTTTTGGAGATGCAGATAGTTATGCTTTTGTGTTTAATATGTTTTACTTGTGCTAATTTTTGTGTTTAATATGCTTTACTTGTCCTAATTTTTGTATATTATGCAAGTATATATCAACCATTCTGAAGTTTATATTTGTGTACTATATGAAATAGGTGCTGCTTTTATTTGAAAGAATAGCCAATTATCAAAAATATATACACTGAATGGCTCACAGCTCTAAAGTACTGATTTGCTACTTTGATTAATTTGTATCAATTTGTTTAGTAACTGTGGTTTGTAGTATGTTGTCATATCTGATCAAGGACCTTCTCACTAATTTCTTTCTCAAAGCAGTTCTCACACCTTAGCTATCAACAATGTTATATGTCAATTATATATCAACCAAAATGTAATTTTGATCATTTTTGCCAGTTTTCTTCTCCTGTGAGCATCAGTATTATAACAAGGTCTATTAGATTTCATTGGGATTTGGGGTATGATTTATTTGAACATCTAGTTTAATAGGGAGAAGTTTGATCTGCTTATAATTTGAAGTATTTCTAGTCATGTACATGGCATATCTCTTGTATTAGTCTGGGTTTTTCAGAGAAACAGAATAAAATATATACATATGTATATATATATGCACACACATACATGTGTCTACATATATTAATATCTATTTCTCTATCTATCTCTCTGTGTGTATGTGTGTTAATTGTAGGATTTGGCTCACACAGTTATGAAGGCCAAGAAGTCCCAGTCTGCCACCTGCAAGCTTGAGACGCAGGAAAGTGGTATAATTCAACCCAGGGTTAAAGACCTGAAAACCAGGGAGCCCCTGCTGAAAGACCCAGAGTCCTAAGGTGAAAAAATCATGAGCTCTGTTCTCCCAGAGCCCAAAAAATGAGCATCCCAGGTCAAGAAGAGAGAGGGGGAATTTGCCTGCCTCTACCTTTGGCAATGGTTTTTCCAGTGGTCATGTATGGATGTGAGAGTTGGACTGTGAAGAAAGCTGAGCGCCGAAAAATTGATGCTTTTGAACTGTGGTGTTGGAGAAGACTCTTGAGAGTCCCTTGGACTGCAAGGAGATCCAACCAGTCCATCCCAAAGGAGATCAGTCCTGGGTGTTCATTGGAAGGACTGATGCTGAAGCTGAAACTCCAATACCTTGGCCACCTCATGCGAAGAGTTAACTCATTGGAAAATACCCTGATGCTGGGAGGGATTGGGGGCAGGAGGAGAAGGGGACCACAGAGGATGAGATGGCTGGAAGGCATCACGGACTCCATGGGCATGAGTTTGAGTAAACTCCGGGAGTTGGTGATGGACAGGGAGGCCTGGCGTGCTGTGATTCATGAGGTCTCAAAGAGTCAGACACGACTGAGCGACTGAACTGAACTGAATTGAACCTTTCTGTTGCATTCATTCTCTCCACTGATTGGCTGATGTTTGTTCACATTAGTAAGGAATGATCTTTGCTCAGTCAGCCAACTGAATCAACCTACTAATTTCTTCCCAAAACACCTTCAAAGACACACCCAGAAATAATGTTTTACCAGCTATCCGGGCACCCCTTAACCCAGTCAAGTTGACACACAAAATTAACCATCACATCTTTCTCTTCCAAAACTCACTTTATTGTTTTCTTTCACTATTTTTTCCAATCTCTTAATATGAAATTTGTATATTTAATATTATATTTCCTAAAGCCCTTATGGATTTTTCTATAGATAGGATTTTCCTTCTATGAAAATGTAGTTAGTTATGATTTTATGTTGGGATGATGTAATGTCTTACACACTGATTTTGAATCTGACTGCTTAGTAAACTATAAGTTCTGACACTGTACCAGTGTATTGTGTTTGTAGCTATTACATGACAAAAGCAGTAATTTAATAAAATAGCTTGCATGAGCAAACAGGAGTTTCATTGGGAAATAAAATAGAACTACAATTAATGCCATTATTTAGGGAACTTTGATTAACTAGGTGAATTTTAATAAATTTCTGATTACCAAGGCATTTTGTTTCAAAGTCACAATTTAGAAAGAAATCATAGAGGGTAAAGCATGTGTTTAAGAGCTGTCACTTAAAGGCACAGAGTCATACATGTGCACACAGCCCATTCATTCTTCTCTATGACATTTATCTAATGTTACCCCAGATATTACCTTTGTATAAATTAAATGCTATGATACACAAAATATTGAAAGGAATTTAAATCTACTGAGTGAGTGCACATACTTCTACACCTTCTCATAATGTATCTGGTGGTTTGGTCATTAAGTTGTGTCTGACTCTTGCAAGTCCATGGACTGTAGTCTGTTGGGCTCCTCTGACCTGGAATTATCCAGGCAAGAATACTAGAGTGGGTTTCTATTTCCATCTCCAGGGGATCTTCCTGACCCAGAAATCAAATCCAGGTCTCCTGCATTGCAGGCAGATTCTTACCAACTGAGCTAGGAGGTAAGCCTGTAATGTATCTAGTAAGGTTTTGTTTTTTTTTTTTTTACTTTGATTTAAACAGCAAAGAATAGCATAGTGATTCAAGGAAAAGCAGAGAAACCAACGCATATGCAAAGCCCTTTCTACTGTTTGCATGCCTATTAGCCTATGACCTCAAATGACCTTGACAATCATTATCACTCCTAAGAGGTAGCAAATGTCTTGCTGTTGCAAATAATCAAAAGGTGGCAAAGTAAGTGATGACGTACTTCTGGTCCCTGAAATTTAAAATGTTGCATCTCCATATTTTGTAGCTCCATAGAGAAAAATGAAATTGTGACTTGGATTGAATTTTGTGGAGGAAGCATGCTGACTTATACAACTTATCCCCCTTTGTTAACTGTTAATGATAATTATTTCAATTTCCAGGATCTTTTAAATGACTAATTGCAATCAGCAAAGGGCTTGCTGTGTCTGTTGCTATTAGAAGCCCATTTAATTATTAGTTTTTTGTAAATTACAAATATTTATAAGGAGTGGAAAGCCATCTTTCTCAATGGCCTGTCCATTGCTAGGACAGAGGATTACGTAATATCAAAGGGCCAAATCTGCAAAAAATAATGAAGCTACTTAAAGAAACACTTTCCCTCAACAAGTTTTCCTTGGATCTAAAAATTCAGATATTATACCAAAAAACTAGATTCATCACAAAAGAGTTTTTATGTAACAACTATCACGTAAGTGCTTTTTCAAGAAAAGATAAAATATGTGGTATTTAGTAAAATTATTTAAATTACATTTATTACTTCAGCCTATAACAGTAAGGGTTGATACTGGTTAGAGATCTTCTGTTCTTCACAAAAATGACTTTATTATTATCTAACAACTTGTATCATCAGCATCATCTGGGAACTTATTAGAAATGCTAACTTTCTGACCCCCGCCTAGACCTACTGAAGGTGGAATTAGCAGTGTGTGTGTTTCAACTGTCCCTGCAATGGAATCTGAGAAACACTTAAGTTTGAGAATCATTGGACTAAGTGATTATTTATTTTCTTCTTGAAGGAGCTTACATTCCTGATGGGGTTGTTTTTGTTGTTGAGATACTAAGTCCTACCCTTAGTGTCCTGCTCTTTGGGACTTCATGGACTTCAGCCTGCCAGGCTCCTATGGGCATGGGATTTCCCAGGCAAGAAAACTGGCATGGGCTGCCATTTCCTTCTCCACGGGATCTTCCCAACCCAGGGGTTAAATTCATGTCTCTTGTGTCTCCTGCATTGGCAGATGAATTCTTTACCAATAGCACCACCTGGGAAGCTCTTCCAGATGAGGAGAAACAAGCAAGTGAGCATTTAGCCCAGAATGGAAGTCCCAGCACCACTTCTTCAGGAAGATAACATTGAAGAAAGAAGAAGAAGAAAAAAAAAAAATGAAAATCTTTGTCATCCCCTGTTGGTAGAATATTTTGATGCTAATTCAAGTGAGCAAAATAATAATTATCATTTATTCTGATACTTTCCAATGCCTAGCACTCAGGGATTGCTGTGGCTAATTTCCAAAATATTTTTTAGTTTATAGATATGAGGTTTCAAAAGAGTTAAGCAATGGTCCCTTTGTTCCTTATCAATATGTGTGAGTTTTTCATTTTTTTGTGTTGTTTTAGCACTTTCTTATTTGCTCAAACTACAAATGCTCCAGGATGATCCTGGGCATGTTATGGTCCAGTCTTAGGACCAGCTTTTTCCTCAAGAAGCCCAGTTTCCTTTTACTGGAGAACAGTATTAGAAACCAAAATCTGAATGCTTGGTGTGCATGTTGCTAATAGATACAAACTTTCAGTTATAAAATGAATAAGCCCAGAGGTGTAATGTACAGCATGGTGGCTATTGTTAGAAATACTTTATTATATTTTTTAAAGCTGTTAAGAAATTAGATCTAAAAGTTATCACAGGAAAAACAATTAAAATTAAAATTTAGAAAATTTCATGTGGTGATAAATGTTAGCTAGATGTATCATGCTGGCCATTTATAATATATAAAAATATGGATCATTATGTTGTATACCTGAAACTAATATAGTGCTATACATCAATTACACATCAATTTGGAAAAAGAAAGGAAAAAAGAGAAGGCCTTTCTTCAGCCTGAGGTCATTTCTATTGGGCTTTGGACTGCTCCTGATATTTCAGAGATTGTTCTAGGTTCTCTCTGAACACACAAGTGTTAGCATGGCATTGATGATGAGCTTCTCACACCATTAGTTGGTCAACCAGAAACACTGGCTCTGTTAGAAAAGATCCTGTACAATCAAAAAATTAAATACCTCATTCTAAGCCTTGTATCTCTTCCACTTAATATTTTGGTAAATTTCCCTCTGTATATTTCCCATTATAGAACTTCTTTTTGTTCTATTTTTTTTTCTTATAACTGCATTTCTTCTAACAGCATTGTACAAATTTAAGGTGTACAGCATAAAGATTTGACTTACATAGCTCATGAAGTCATCATCACAATAAATTTAGTGAGCATCCATCATCTCAGATAGATACAAAACAAAAACAACAGAAGAAAATACTTTTTAATTGTAATGAGAACTCTCAGGATTTACTCTCAACAGCATTCATATACTATATAGCATACAGTAGTTTTAATCAAATTGATCATATTATACATTATATCCTTAATACTTATTTATGTATAGTGAAAACTATGGTTTTTCCAGGTAGTCATGTTTGGATTTGAGAGTTTGACCATAAAGAAGACTGAGTACTGAAGAGCTGATACCTTCAAATTGCAGTGCTGGAAAAAGACTGACAGTCCCTTAGACTGTAAGGAGATCAGACTAGTCAATCCTAAAGGAAATAAACTCTGAATATTCTTTGGAAGAACTGATGTTGAAGTTGAAGCTCCAATACTCTGGCCACCTGATGTGAAGAGCTGACTCATTGGAAAAGACCCTGAGGCTGGGAAAGATTGAAGGCAAAAGAAAAAGGGGGCAACAGAGGATGAGTTGGTTAGCATCACTGACTCAATGGACATGAATTTGAGCCAACTGTAAGATAGTGTAGAAAAGAGGAGCCTGGCATGCTGTAGTCCACAGGGTTGCAAAGAGTGAGGCACGGCTTAGCTACTGAATAGCAACAACAACGCATTTATCTTACAGCTAGAAGTCTGTAAGTTTAGGCCACCTCCATCACCATACAGCGTTATTACATTATTATTGACTCTATTCCCCACCTGTGTGGCTCATTTACTTTGTAATTGAAGTTTTGAGAATCCTCTTTTTATCCATCCCAAACCACAGGAATGGTTTGCAAAGCTGAGCTACTTCCTCTTAAACCTGCCAGCCTCTTGGTTCTCTGTCGCCGTTCTGAAAGCAGGCTAGTGAAGGGCTAGTGCTAGAGAGAGAAATTTGATGCAAAAGAGCCACCAAAGATTAACACTAAAATAAGAATCCAGTTATACTTATCCACAAAGATCATGGCATGGCCCTTGCTTCAGATCCAACCTAAATTCACAGTTTGGCCTTGCACCCAATGATTTTAGATTTTTGAGGTGGCACATGTTCTATATTTATTATGAAAAACTCTCTGGCTGCCAAAATCTGGATTTTGCATCCTAACATATGAGAAAATGATCCATCTGGATCTCCACTTGGCCTGTTGAGAGGCACTGACTTTTGACTACCCTTTGGCAGCTAGCTCCCCAGCTGGCAAGTCTAAATTTCTCTGGCTTTTCAATAAAGACACAGGCTGTCATATTTTGCAGTTACTTATTTTACACAGACGATTGGTTCTCTGGAACCTCTGACTAGTTGAGATCACCTCTTTTTGCCTCTGAACCTTGGATAGACCAAAATATATGGAAAATAAATAAGCATTTAATTTCACAGTTGATATTCAACAACATTTTGAGGTACACACTATTATCATTACTCATTTAATGAAAAAGAGATTTTAAAAGGTTGAGTCACTACTTTGGCCACCAGATGCAAGGAGGTGATCATTGGAAAAGGCCCTGATGCTGGGCAAGATTGAGGGTAGGAGAAGAAGGGGGCAACAGAGAATGAGATGATTAGATGGCATCACTGACTCAATGGGCATCACTTTGAGCAAACTCTGGGAGATAGTGAAAGACGGGGGAAGCCTGGCATGCTGCAGTTCATGGGGTCACAAAGAATTGGACACGGATGAGTGACTCAACAATAGCTTGCCCAAAATAAGAGCTACAAAATGGGGACATTTGAACCTTGATGAAGATTCTTGTTTCTCAAAAGTATCATTTCCAGATATGGAAATGTAAGTGCACTGCAGATGCAAAATAATCTCCAAATTCAGAAATTATTAGATTAAAATACTGTTAAATTCCTTTTGAAACCTTAAGATTTGATTTGAAAGAGGCTCAATATATTATATGATTCTCAACCTTTTGTTTGGGAAGATAAAAAATAGAGGTCCAGAGAGGTTGAACAATGCAGCCCACTAAGTTTGTAGCAGAAGCAAAATTAAAATACTTGTTCTGTTTCCTTTCTAAGTCTTCTTACTTTATCTTTTTCTTCTCTTTCTCTCTCTGGAATATATTGTCCCACTTTCTTAGCTTGCAGTCTGTTTCTTTTTTTTTTTTTTTTTTTTTCTGGATCCTCAGAGAACATGTCTCAAGGTAGAGTTAAAATCACACCAAAGCTAAAGTGAATGGGTCTCTTCTGGATTGACTCTGTGGGTTTCTTTTTGTCCCTAAGGTCTTCCTTCCCTCACTAACATCTGTATGTGACAAATCACCCCTTTCGAGACTGTTTACCAAACATCTTCATATGTCAGTTCTCAAACATGAAGCCCCAATACAGATTAAAAAACACTCCAAGTTTTCTAAAAATCCACAATGTGTGTGGAACAGTCATTCTATAGCCTACCTACCCTACTAGAGGCAATTTGTGACAGAGGTATTCAGACCTCATCATGTATACCAATTTTCTAATAAAACCCAGGCCGTTTGGTAAGGGGCTTTCCAGGTGGCAAGGTGGTAAAGAAACCACCTGTTAATGCAGGAGACACAGGTTCAATCCCTATGTTGATAAGATTTCCTGGAGAAGGCAATGGCAACACACTCTAGTATTCTTGCCTGAGAAACCCATAGACAGAGAAGCTTGGTGGGCTACAGCCAATGTGATCCCAACGAGTCAGACATGACTGAACATGCACATATTAACACATTTGATGAAAGATGACATTTTGACCACATATTTCAATCTAATCAGTGCTGTCATCTGGTTACCAGGTCGTATCATCATCCAGAGCCCTGTCTTCTGTACCTATCCCAGGCTTACTAAGTACCACTTCTGGAATCATATCCCACTTTCAAAGCACTCTGTGTCTCTACTCTACCCACAAACAACATATTCCATAGTTTCCCATGTCAGTTGGTTTGATAGCTTCTTTCACTATACTCTTTGGGATATCCTCACAAGAATAGAAATAAATTAGCATTTATTCCACATTTTCCTTATATATTTCTTGATCATACTTCCCCCAATTGACATTTCTTCTACATATACATTCTCATTAGTGATCTTAGTATCTGTCATTTCAGTAACAATCAGATCACAAACTTTTTCAAGTCCATTTATCCCAATAACATTTCCTCAAGTTGCTTCTTCTCCAGCTAATATTTTACCATCATATTTTTTCAAGAGTATAGCTGATTTGCCTATTTTAATCTTCAGATTATTCAATACCTTGAAATATGGATTGTGTTTCAATTAAGTCTTAGACAGTTTTTCAAGCTTATAAGGAAAAAACTCTGTGTGTGTGTGTACACTCCTGTGTGCATTTGCTCCAAAATGAATAATTATAAATCTGCTTGTTATCTTGCTTACATGATTTGCTCTTATTTTGAAACCTCCATTATCTTTTTTAGTCAATGATGATTATTGATTTTATTCATCCATATGTTTTGATTCTAATCATTGAAAAGTTTTGATGTGGCCATTCATCCTTAAATATATTTTGTTTGCACATTATTGTTCTCTTTTTTCTCTTCTGATACTGAAGCTCTGGATTAACTATGTGTGGATAGTGAATCATCTTGTTTTACATGATGTGGTCTGAACCACTGTGGGAGACAAGTCCCAGAATGCTGAAAGCTCCCATACTGCATGCTGTCCATTGTCAAAAACAGTGTTCTTACAGAAACAAAAAAATTTTCTCATAATGCTAATGACAAATCATGAAGTCTGCTGCCATCATTTTATCCTAGAGAAGACAGAAATTTCCAAAGGTCTTACCCTTAGTGGATATTCTACCTGACTCAGGCAGTGTTGCTACAATAAAACAAGAATGATTTTTCTGAAATGGAGTATTACAACAATTTTAAAGTATTATTTCACTGAGTTTCACCTAATAAATTTCTTCCATATAAAGATAGTCTTGATATTTTATTGTGTCAAAGGGAAAACAATTAATATATGCGTTTATTCTTTGTGTGTGTATATTCACTCAGTCCTGTCTGACTCTTGTCAACTCTAAGGACTATAGCCTACTAGGCTCCTCAGTCCATGGGATTCTCCAGGCAAGAATAGTGTAGTGGGTCACCATTTCCTCCTTCAGGGAATCTTCCCCACCCAGGGACTGAACACAAGTCTCCTGTGTTTCCTGCATTGGCAGGCATACTTTTTACCAACGAGCCCCCTGGGAAGCCCACGTGTTTACTCTTTGCACCACTTTTAATTGTAAATACAAAGATACAGGAAAAAGAAGGGGAGAATTGTGAAGGAAACACATACTTTGCAAATGGACTTTGATTAGCCTACAATGAAAACACAGATACACAAGATCCATACTCACAACCCTAAAGGCAATCAACCCTGAATACTCACAGGAAGGACAGATGCTGAAGCTGAAACTCCAATATTTTGACCACCTGATGGGAAGAACTGGCTCATTGGAAAAGAGCCTGATGCTTGGAAAGATTGAAGGCAGGAAGAGAAGGGGGCAACAGAGGATGAGATAGTTGGATGGCATCACCAACACAATGGACATGAGTTTGAGCAAACTTCAGGAGTTGGTGAAGGACAGGGAAGCCTGGTGTGCTGCAGTCCCTGGGATCACAAAGAGTTGGGCACAACTTGGAGATAACAACCTATTCCAGTTAAAGTTGAGTCAAAACCACAAAATAAAAGATAGTTGAAGAGAAGTGAGCGGTGATACAAAGATCACTTAGCTAAGGAAATCAGAAAGATGAATATAGCATTTTCCTGACTGTTTCTGCCATTACAGTACAGAAAATAGAGTCAATGTCACAGTGTACATTATTTGCAATAAAAGATATAATAACTCAGTGTTAAAGACACTTTATTTAATGTTCTGGGTGGAATTAATCACCATAACATTGGTCAAAGTGAAGGAGGAAACAGAATGGGCTCCATCTTGAAAGCAGGACTCCATCCTGGGCTGGACTGTGGACTTTGAGCTCTATGCCCAGTGCCTATGGAAACGACATGCCAACTGGAAAACCAGGTCCCCTGGATGGAAAAGCCCCAGGGCTCCTACCTAGACCCTTCGTAGCCTAGAAGAATACCCTAATTATCTGTATAACAGAATGGAATCATAAGTTCTATTATGCTTATTGGGGTATGATCACAGGCCTATTGATAATTGTCCACTGTTAACTATGTAGGCTTAAGGAATATGAATCACGGGTTAACTTTGATTGTACATTTCTTTTCCTTTCTTCAGACTATTTTCAGGGAATTTGGGGAGGTAGGTTTGGGCACATACACTTAGGGTATATACTGTTTTCACCAAAACTGGTCGGGGTCCTTGGCCAAGAGGAGACTCTGCCTTGGGCCTGCCAGTGTAATAAACTGCACTCCACTATCTGCATTGTCCTTCTGAGTGAGTTTGCTTCCCGGAACGCATGGCTACAACAAAAGTAACCAATAAAAGTGTCAGTGGCAAGTATTGGTCTGAAAAACCCTGGCATTTTTTTCAAATGACAAAAAATTCAGACATATGACTCTTTCATAAGTTATCATTCAATGAAATACTGAGGGGTAGTGTCAGAGTCAACAAGTGGAATCATAGCAGGAATGCCCAGGTATTTGGTACAGTTATCAAATGACAAATAAAACATCATCCTCAGACCATTACTTTCAAAGTGAAGGTTGCGTCAGTTGAAGTTCTGAGAAAAGTGAATGCCATGGTCATGAAGACTAAGGACACCACATTCTTGGACTGGAACTACCCACAAAGCAGGTCAGCAGAAATGCATGAACAAAAAGACTTATCTCAAAAAATGAGTGTTGAAGAACTCATGCACTTGCCTAAGCTCTTCACAGCAGAAAGAAAAGACTATAATTCAAAGAATGGAAGAATTCCTTTGTCATTCTGAAGAGTAATGATATACCTAGATTTGCCACTAAGGAGAAAGACCATAACACTGCAGCAAATGCTTGGCTTCTTTTATTTTTATTTTTTATGAGACTGGGCATCTCATGGTCAAATTCAACACTTTTTGAACTTCTTGGGCATTTGTGTTATTAATAGTGGTCCTGCTAGAACCTGGGTGTTATTACCTTTTATTAGCTTTTCAGGACCGGAGAAGGCAATGGCCGCAGCTGCCACCACCAAGGCAATGGCACCCGACTCCAATACTCTTGCCTGGAAAATCCCATGGACGGAGGAGCCTGGTAGGCTGCAGTCCATGGGGTCGTGAAGAGTCAGACACAACTGAGTGACTTCACTTTCACTTTTCAGTTTCATGCATTGGAGAAGGAAATGGCAACCCACTCCAGTGTTCTTGCCTGGAGAATCCCAGGGACGGGGGAGCCTGGTGGGCTGCCATCTATGGGGTCGCACAGAGTCAGACACGACTGAAGTGACTTAGCAGCAGCAGCTTTTGAGGACTGTGAGAAAATTGAGCTCCATCTGTCACTCTGCACTTTCCTAATTTTGTGGAAACTTGTCAACTCACTTATGGTTATCAATTAGAGAGTTTCTGTTGGCTAATACTTGCAATGATTTACAGATAATTTTCCTTGAAAATAGTGGCTGAATTTGAATTTGGGTAGAAGAAATTACGTGTGTGATAAGTCCCTTCAGTCATGTCCACCTCTTTGCAAGCCTGTGGACTGTAGCCACTAGGCTTCTCTGCCCATGGGATTCTCCATTCAAGAATACTGGAGTGGGTTGCTGTGCCCTTTTCCAGGGGATCTTCCCAACCCAGGGATTGAACCCACATCTGTTATGTCTATCTGCATTGGCTGGTGGGTTCTTTACCACTAGCGACACCTGGGAAGTCCAGAAGTACCTTAGAAAGTCAAAGGATAGGACTTCTCATTTAAAAAAAAAAAAATCTGTATCTAAAGATTTTACATTGTTCTTGCAACCACAGTATTGACTAGTAAGCAGTAAATGGATTTATTTTTCTTTGATGAAGTGGCTCATTGATTTTGTAAATGCTGTGAATACAAAACTCAATGATACAAATAATTCTTTTAGAAAAGAGTCCTTTACAAACAAGAAGTTGCTATAATTAAAATTGTATTGGCAATAGTGTTTTGCTTTTACAGATTACTGTATAGCAATATTTTCGATCATGTAATATTTTCTATGGGGACTTCCCAGGTGGTACAGTGGTAAAGAATCTGCTTGCTACTGCAGGAAACTCAAGAGACATGGGTTGGATTGCTGGGTAGGGAAGATCTCCTTGAGTAGGAAATGGCAACCTGCTCCAGTATGATTGCCTGGAAAATTCTCTGGAAAGAGGAGCTTGGAGTGCTACAGTCTACAGGGTTGCAAAGAGTCAGGCACAACTGAGCGACTGAGCACCCCTACACACACACACACAAACACACACACACACAAAATATTTTTATGACCTCATTTTAACAGCCATTAAAGTGAATTCTGATTAGATTAGATAATATAGTATATTTTCTTGTTATTTTCAATTCTAAAATCTATGTTTATAGTTCTATTCCTCTCTCTCTCTCTATATATATATATATATATATATATACATGTATATATATATATACATATATATATTTGATTTCTTAGAATAGTAAGTTTACTCAACATTTATGGACATGAGTTTACTAAACTCATGTCCATTCAGTCAGTGATGACATCCAACCATCTCATCCTCTGTCGTTCCCTTCTCCTCCCACCTTCAATCTTTCCCAGCATTAGAGTTTGTTTTTTTTTTTCCCCAAATGAGTCAGTTCTTTGCATCAGGTGACCAAAATACTGGAGTTTCAGCTTCAGCATCAGTCCTTCCAACGAACACCCAGGACTGATTTCCTTTAGGATGGACTGGTTGGATCGCCTGGCAGTCCAAGTGACTGTCAAGAGTCTTCTCCAACACCACAGTTCAAAAGCACCAATTCTTTGGTGCTCAGCTTTCTTTATAGTCCAACTCTCACATACATACATGACTACTGGAAAAACCAGTAGCTTTGACTAGTCAGACCTTTTCTCGGCAAAGTAATGCCTCTGCTTTTTAATATGCTGTCTAGGTTGTCATAGCTTTTCTTCCAAGGAGCAAATGTCTTTTAATTTCGTGGCTGCAGTCACCATCTGCAGTGATTTTGGAGCCCAAAAAAAATAGTCTGTCACTGTTTTCATTGTTTCCCCATCTATCTGCCATGAAGTGATGGGATTGGATGCTATGATTTGAGTTTTCTGAATGCTGAGCTTTAAGCAAACTTTTTCACTCTCCTCTTTCACTTTCATCAGATGCTCTTTAGTTCTTTGCTTTCTGCCATAAGGTTAGTGTCATCTGCATATCTGAGGTTATTGATATTTCTCCCAGCAATCTTGATTCTAGATTGTGCTTCATCCAGCCTAGTATTTCACATGATGTACTCTGCATATAAGTTAAATAAGCAGGGTGACAATATACAGCCTTGACGTACTCCTTTCCCAATTTGGAACCAGTCTGCTGTCCCATGTCCAGTTCTATTGCTTCCTGACCTGCATACAGGTTTCTCAACAGGCAGGTCAGGTGGTCTGGTATTCCCATTTCTTTAAGACTTTCCCACAGTTTGTTGTGACCTACACAGTCAAAGGCTTTGGCGTAGTCAATAAAGCAGAAGTAGATTTTTTTTTTTTTTAATTCTCTTGCTTTTTTGATGATCCAGCAGATGTTGGCAATGTGATCTCTGGTTCGTCTGCCTTTTCTAAATCTAGCTTGAACATCTGAAGTCAGTTCCCTCATATTCTTCGTGTTGGGAAAATTATTTCAGTACAAAACATATATTTCATTATTTAAATATTTAAAAGATGTTTTATTTTACTTTAAACATAGGATAATGATGATTAGCAATTTAAGGTGATCATTAAAATGATAATTATAATTTACTAAATTTTGAATGGCATGATAAATGTTCATTATTTACAGTTAAGTGAAAAGAGAAAGAGCACAAAATGACATTTGAACAATTGCTAACTCTAGGAATAGACAGGTTCCTTCTTTTCTTCATCCTTTTTTCTGTTTTTCAGTTCTACTATGATGATTTTATGGTTTACTATGTTAAAGAAGATGATGTTGTGTTTACTATATTAAAAAACATAAATGTTATTTTTAAAATGTGCTGTATATTACCAGATAGAATGAAGCTCTACCCATTGTTCACTTTGCCAAATCAGCCAGTCAGTATCCATCGTGCAAGCACAGGTCATCTGTGCTTACCTGGAGAGGTGAATGGGAGCAGCTGTTGATAATTTGTACAAAGAAATGGTACGGACTAAAGGAGGCTTTGTGTACAAGTAAGTTCTTTAAATTAACATGCTATTTTTCAAACAAATTATATAAAAATGTTTTCAGAATTTAGGAAGCCATTCCATACATGAATATCTAATTTGCTTTGGGGGGCTGAAATTCACTGGATAAATGTCAATGGGAAATTCCACATGTATGTTTTAATATACAATATTTGTTCTCCTCTTTCTTATTTACTTCACTCTGTATGACAGACTCTAGGTCCATCCAGGTCTTTACAGATGGGGGTGGGGTGAGAGGAAGGTTCAAGAGAGGATATATGGATACATATAGCTGTTTGACTTCGTTGTACAGCAGAAACTAACAACATTGTAAAATAATTATGTGCTGTGCTTAATTGCTCGGTCACGTCCAACTCTTTGTGACCCCATGGACTGTAGCCCGCCAGGCTCCTCTGTCCATGGGGATTCTCCAGGCAAGAATACTGGAGGGGGTTGCTATGCCCTCCTCTACGGAAACTTCCAAACCCAGGGATGGAACCCAGGTCTCCCACATTGCAGGTGATTCTTTACCATTTGAGCCACCAGATAAAGCAATTATACTCCAATTAAAAAAAATGGCATTGAGAGATAAATGATAAACCAGATGAAGATGGAGAAGGAAATGGCAACCCACTCCAGTGTTCTTGCCTGGAGAATCCCAGGGACGGGGGAGCCTGGTGGGCTGCCGTCTATGGGGTCGCACAGAGTCGGACACGACTGAAGCGACTTAGCAGCAGAAGCAACCAGATGAAGAAGAGGCTGAGGGACAATTGGAAGAAATGGAAAAGAGAGTTATCCTAAAATTATGGACATTCTAAAAAGTTTAGAAGGTAGTTTTAGTTAATAAATGTTTTAGGCACAAGAAAAATTATACTTGGGAATATTTGGCAAAAGGGATGCTCCTGGATTCAAGGAACCTGCGCTACAATGTTGACCTTAGTAGTTCAGGTTGGCTTAATTACCAGTAAAAATATATTTACGTAATAACACATTAAATATGTATGTTTTCAGATAACATTTGGAAATACTAAAAACATCATCCTTTAAGTGTGAAAGAATGAGTATATGTCTGATCTCTGTTGAGCTAGTGTTCAAAGGCATTTTCTGAAAAGTCTATCTTTAAAGACGATGTTTAATGTCATGGACAGAGTGTAAAGAAAGGTAGTAGATCTATTCTCATTTACAGGAATGAATTTGATGAGAACTATGTTGATGATGAAGATTGGTTTAAAACATATCACTTATGCTTTTTATTACCACTCTGATATTTCTGAGTCATCTCCATACTGACCAAACACATGCTTTCTTAATTTTTTTTATTTTTATTTTTTTTCCATTTATTTTTATTAGTTGGAGGCTAATTACAATATTGTAGTGCTTTTTGCCACACATTGACATGAATCAGCCATGGATTTACATGCATTCCCTATTCCGATCCCCACTCCCACCTCCCTCTTCACCCAATCAATTGCCCGCAAACTTATTTCCAATTTGTCTGATTCACCCATCTTTCTTCTCAGAATTTTCAGTTATTATAGGCATCATGGAAAATGTAAGGTAGTACTCCATAGTGTATTATACTTTTTGCTTGCTAATGCACAATCTCTACAGAAGGTGTAAATAAAAATTGATTAAAAGTGCTTTACTTACCATCTGGAAGTCCAATATCAAACTTCAATGAATAGCCTTCCACACTTCTAGATTCTAATATCCTGGCTCTTTATGATAATATTCTAAGGGCAAAACTAGTTCACAGTTTCCTTTTTTGTTTCCTTTTGCTACATTAACCTATTGCAGTTTTGATTTCAATTACCTTGTAATGCATATAAAAATAAATTACAGAAAGAAAGTATTACAGAGAGGTTTAACAAGTTAATGGTAAATTAAATGCACTCTCTTCTTCATTATGCAAATTTGCAAGGCTGTGAAACATTTAGCACTCTCTCCTGGATAGCACTCAACATTTTATATGCAGATAAGTCAACAGCTCTAGTGAACTTTTGCCTCACTCATGCATTAATACAAGAAATAAATGCTGATTTTTTTTTTCAATTGTTTTACCAACCTAAAGGTAGGGTAAAAGCAAATTCACTATTCTATAAGAGCAACTATTTCTTGTCATGTCATTCAGAATTGGACTTTTTGAAAAAGATCATATACTCAGTGGTGAGCAAGAAATTGTTAATTTTGACTAAAATTCAAATTTTAAATGCATTTAATTATTGTTCCCATTAAAGTGACTGTAAGGTCATTGAGCAAACAGATGAGGATCGTTTTCTTACCATAGTTAACAAACACAATGTTCTTATCTTGCAAGGGATTCTACTTATTTTTTTGAAATTCTGGCTATGTCAAACAGAATGAATGAGTTTCCATTTGTTTAAGTTGAATTGAGAAAAGTGGGTTAAAGGGCAAATTTGCAATTAGAAAATGAGTAAGTTCTGCAGATCTAATACACAGCATTGTGATTATATTGTATTATATGCTTCAAAGTTGCCGAGAGACCAGATCTTAAATGTTCTCATCATGAAAAAGAAATGATAGCTATGTGACCTAACGAAGGCGTTAGTTAACACTATAGTGGTAATCACATTGCAATGTGTATATTTATCAAATCAACACACTGAATACCTTAAACTTTCAAAATATTATATGCCAATGACATCAATTCAAAAATCATAGAAAGTTGAAATTATCTAAGAAGCAGTTATTTTTACAAATTAATCCATCTTTAAACTAAATCTTATTCTAAATCTATTCTTTCCTTAAGTTGGTTTATAAGGTTCAATGTGAACTATCTCATAACTCTGTTATAAGTTTGAAAAATTTTCATTCTTAATTGCCTTAAAGCATCTAATCTTAAATTCCCTGCATGCTTTCAATAATTTCTTAGACTTTAAATTCAAATTTTTTTCTAAGGAAGTTTAAATGACTTACAATAATAAAAATTAGAGTATTTTTTTTTCATTTTTTTTATTAGTTGGAGGCTAATTACTTTACAATATTGTAGTGGTTTTTGTCATACAGAGGGATCAGGTAGAGAGGAAGGTGGAAGGGGGAATCGGAATGGGGAATACATGTAAATCCATGGCTGATTCATGTCAATGTATGATAAAAATTAGAGTATTCAGATGCAAAAGTAGAATAGGAGGAACATTGCTCCATGGATATATTTAAAAGAAAAATAAAAAGGAAGGAAGGAAGACATTTCAGTGTTACCTTGAGTTTTTAGGTAGAGATGCACATGGATAGATGCATGTAAATGTAAATAAACATAGTTATAGATATAGATTCAGATGCAATTCCTCCCAATAGCTCAATAATTCTAGGTTCAAAACAGAAATTTTTATCGTATTGTGCAACTGAACTCCTATTCTTTTACAAATATGGCTCTGCCTTCTTCTCTCTCTCAGATTGCCCTAAATCATCAGTCAGCACAGCCCTGTTTTTAAGAAATACTTATCCCAGTACCACCATCCTTGCTCTTTGTAGATCTTTAGATATACCAGATTAATAAAAGTTGCACCTTCATATACTATTTTGAATTTTTATTATCTAAAAACATGATAACTCATTCTAATTGATAAAATGAGAGGAATAGATGATAGGCATAAGTAAACAGATATTTCAAAATTGAAAATTTCTGTGTCTAAAATACTCCAGAGATAATGTGGTTCTCCAACGTTAAAGATCAACAGTATAGTTTGAAAAATGATTATCAAGATTTATTATTAATTGATTTGCTAATGATTGGTTTGCTCAACAGCTTATGTCTACTCCTCACTGTCAGATTCTTTCTTTATGGTTACAAGATGGATGCTCCCCAATTTCCGTGCAGGAACATAAGCAAGAATCTTATTTTCTGGTAGCTTCCACATATGACGTGTGATCTATACTTAGGTCATGTCTGTGCTCAGCCCATATCCAAAGTGACTTTGGCTTGAATTTTCATTGGCAGTGCTCTGGAGATTGGGATGGAGCCCCAACCAGGCTATACAGACTGACAGTGGATTGTTCGCGTGCAATGCCAAGTCGCTTGAGTCGTGTCCAATTCTTTGCGACCCTATGGACTGTAGCCTGCCAGGCTCCTCTGTCCGTAGGATTTTACAAGCAAGAGCACTGGAGTGGGTTACCACGCCCTTCTCCAGGAGATCTTCCTGACCCAGGGGTTGAACCCATGTCTCTCATGTGTCAGGAGGGTGGGTATCTAATCCCTGAATCAGTTTCTCAATCATTGCTCTAAGTATGATAAATAACATCGTTGGGTAATCAAAATGAAATATAGCCAAGTCATCTTATACTTTTTAAATGGACTTTTGAGGTGAAAAGTAAAGTATTCAGTCTAACCAGAACCACCAATATTTTAAATAAACTTACTCAAACATTTTTATTTCAGTGAACCATGGGATATTTCATTTCCTTCTGCAATAGCTTTCGAAATAAACTTTAAAAGGCGATTTTAGTTAATATAAATAAAATATTTAATCATATTTTATTATTTTTACCTGCATGAGCAACTTACTAGATGCTATGGAATTACAGCAAATTTTGATGCTTCCTTTTTCAAAATCTCTCTATAAAATACATGACTGTCAGTGTTCTGTTTTTAAATATGGTGAATGAAAATACAAAAACAAATAAAAACAATTTTTCACAGATGCTTGTTTGGGCATCTAAAGCACAACCTGGGATTGAATTTAGACACATACAAAGATACACCTGCCTTTTTCCATTATAGTACAAGAGTTGCTTGTGTGGGTTGGAAATTGGCAAAGCTGAATGCCTAGGTATGGCTACAGTTAAGTGCATCAAGCTCTTTAACTACCTGGCTTCTTGGATGCTGAGAGCAATGGCTTCAGCTGAAGCCAATTTTTAATTCAGATATTCATAGTTTTTACTTGATGCTTCTCAGACAGAAAACTAATCAATCCTTTGTCCTTTCTTTACTGAACTACTTTCCCCCCATTTACACACCTAAATTAAAGAATAGGTAGAGAGAAACTGCTGCTTGCCTATACCTATGTGTGTGTGGGGGGGGGTGATAAATGGCTGTTTTATCTTGAGTGTTATGTTCTTTGTAGAATGCAAAGGATAATTTAATCTTTCTCCAGTAGCACAGACCCAACTTGCCCCAAGGACGCAAATCAGAAAGTATAGGATGAAATGAGATCAATTAGGAGCACTCATGATGGGATATGCCTGCAAGTTTCTGTGTTCACTCCACTGCTTTATTTTGATGCTCTTTTATGAGCTTTGAAGGAGGAAAAAAAAAAAAAATCTGGTTGAAAAACACAAGAAACTGAACATCATTACCTTCTATACTTTATGAAATAAACTTGAACTTTTTCACGATTTTTTTTAAATAAAATAGATTGTAATAAGCTCAAATGTGGGAGAGGAATAATTAAAAATAAACCCACCATCTTACATGACTTTCTGATAGAGGGCATAGGTATGGCCATATATGATTGTTCAGAGTATAGAGATAAAGGGATGAAAGGTTCCTGTGGTCCACCAATCTGCCTTCCTCCTTTTCTCCATCTCTTATTCCTTCCTTCCCTCCATTTCTTCTTCTTCTTTTTTTTTTTTTTTTCAAGATTTTTAATGGGAACCATTTTTAAAATCATTATTTAATTTGTTACCATATTGCTTCTGTTTTATGTTTTAATTTTTGGGGGGCAAGGCATGTGGGATCTTAGCTCTCTGACCAGGGAATGAATCCTCACTTCCTGCACTGGAAGGTGAAAATTTAAACACTGGTCTGCCAGGGAAGTCCCTTGTTCTATTTCTTTATCTCTCTATTTTTCTTTCTTTAGTGAAGGTAAAAATACAAGATGAGGGCAGTAGGTTCAGAATATATTTATCCAGTTGAAGTTTCTGAATATTAGAATGTAAAATTTTTGACATATTATAATAGGCAAGCTCGCATGTGCTAGCTCACTTAATTCTCAAAATGACTGTATCGGATTTGTTATTATCCTGATTTCTTACAGATAAGAAAAGAGAAACTCTGAGATTTTGTTTAGGCTAGAGTTTGTAGTTGTTCAGTTCCTAAGTCTTGTCCAGCTGTTTGCTACCTCATGGGTTGTAGAATGCCAAGCTTCCCTGTCCTCCACTGTCTCCCAGAGTTTGCACAGATTCGTGTCCATTGAGTCAGTGATGCTATCTATCTCATCCTCTGTGACCCCCTTCTTCTTTTGCCTTCAGTCTTTCCCAGCATCAGGGTCTTTTCCAGTGTGTCAGTCTTCACATCAGGTGGCCAAAGTATTGGAGCTTCAGCTTCAGCATCAGTTCTTCCAATGAATATTCAGGGTTGATTTCCTTTAGGATTGACTGATTTGATCTTCTGGTCCAAGGGACTCTCAAGATTCTCCTACAACACCACAATTCAAAAGGGTAGTATTATGAGATGCTAAAATGCTTTGGGGAGAAAAAGAAATGATGGTTTCTCTTTAACAGGTTAATTTGAATTTACTGCCTTTATTTTTTATTATTCTTCCAGAGTCTTTATAATCTTCCTGTTAATCCCCAACTTCTTTTTGTTATAAATTCTACTTACTCTCAAAAAATAATACTGTTTATGATAGAACTGAACCAAATTTTTTAATTTGTGTTTCAGCCTTTCCTACTACTTACTTGCAAATTTCTTCAGAGGTGGAATTTAAAGGGAAGCAATGTTTTCTACAAGAAAACAAAAGAAGAAATAATGGCTTAATTTGCAAGCTTTTTAACAGTTTCACTTTTTCCTTGTTAGAAGATACAATATCCTCAATGTTGGCAATGATACATTGATGTAACAAGTGCATGTGTGTGTGCTAAGTTGCTTCCCCCATGCCTGACTCTTTGTAACCCTATAGACCTTAGCCCTCCAGGCTCCTCTGTCCATGGGATTCTCCAGGTTAGAATACTGGTGAGGTGAAAGTCGCTCAGTTAAGTCCGGCTCTTTGTGACCCCATGGACTCTACAGTCCATGGAATTCTCCAGGCTGGAATGCTGGAGTGGGTAGCCTTTCCCTTCTCCAGGAGATCTTCCCAACCCAGGGATCGAACCCAGGTCTCCTGCATTGCAGGCAGATTCCTTACCAACTGAGCCACCAGGGAAGCCCAAGAATACTGGAGTGGGTTGCAACTTCCTTCTCCATGAGATTGTCCTGACCCATCTCTTAAATCTTCTGCATTGGCATGTGGGTTCTTTACCACTTAGCGCCACCTGGGAAGCCCAAGTGACAAAAACAGTGGAAGAAGGACAATGAGTTTCCCATCTTTTACAGTTTCTGAGCATTATTTAAAAATTAAAGTAGATGTATTAATTGATTTACTTGATATGTAGGTTATTAATCAGTTTCTTGCTACATCTAGATATAATGTTTCTACAAAGATCTTGATAAAAACCAATTGGGGAGATACAAGAAACTTCTCCTGATTAAAAGAATATTTTAAACTTAAAATATGTATTTCCATGTTATAGAGTTATAGGCAGTTAATATAATTGCATTATTTAATATGTATATTCAATCAAAAAATTTGGATTAGGAGTGTCTCTTGTCTGATAGGGCAAATGACAAAACCATATTTTGGGAAAGAAGAGTATTTGAAACTCAGCACAATCAGAAGGTAAATACTCTCCTAAAGCAAAAAGTTCCTGCAAGAGAAAGGGACAGTCATCAGCTTGTTCTCCTCTTTAGCTGTCAACTATCACCTGGACAGTAGTACGACAAGGAATGTTCCATAGAGCTGCTTTATGTTTGACAACGTCTCTCTGGCCATGTATCTCTTGAACAGAACTCTGATGTTGTGAGACGTCCATACTATTATTTCAAAGTGAAATATTTATTATATATCATTACAACCAGCTTTCACGTCTATAAATGAGACTTGAATATTATATCTGGTAGAACTATAACTATACCTCAGAATTTATTTCTCTATGTTTTTGATTCCACTGAATCTGCTGAAAAACTTTCTGATTCACCTGAAACATATCGCAAGGCATAAGCCCTTTGGTTTATTCTTTTGAAATTATATTTCTTTTCTATCTCTTAAATCAAATATGGAGTTTCTTAAAATTAACCAGCATTGAACACTCATTATATTCTCACAGAGTTATATCCATAGACTTTCATATTGATTCAAAGTGATTTTTGCAAAACCCTTACACATATTGACAGCTTCTAAATAATATTAAATGGTCAAGGATTTAGTATAATTTCTAATTTATTATCACATAGGAATTGTAAAGTGTTTATTTTCTCCCCAAATTTTAAGCCATTTTTACTACAAAACAGATTTTACAGGAGAAGCATAAATCTCTGTTCTCATACACAGGAAACTAGTAGTTGGAGAACATACATGACATAGTCTCAGTCATTAGGATTTTCTTTTTAGCAAGTGGAAAATAAAGCTGAATGAAGGGCCCCAAACTGACTGTCCGTCTCTTAACAAGGCTGTGTCACTACATCTAACCTGCTTCATAGTTATGATAAATACATATTCGGTAAGTTGAACTGAAGTTACAAGTTAGCTATGATGAGATACATATTAATGAATTAATAGTATTTGGAACAGCCAAACTTGGAGATAAATATAAATATCTTCTGAAGGCAGTTTTATTTTCCAGGAGCCCAATTTATATCCCCTTTTGTAACACTCACCGTGAAACAATGACCAGTGTGTTTGTAATTAGATACTGACTCTCAGCTTCCAATGGACCAGTAGTCATGTACTGATGTGAGAGTTGGACATAAAGAAAGCTGACCACCAAAGAATTGATGCTTTTTAACTGTGGTATTGGAGAAGACTCTTGAGAGCCCCTTGGACAGTGAGGAGTTCAAACCAGTCAATCTTAATGGACATCAGTCCTGAATACTCATTGGAAGGACTGATGCTGAAGCTGAAACTCCAATACTTTGGCCACCTGATGCAAAGAGTTGACTCATTAAAAAAGACCCTGATTCTGGGAAAGATTGGAGGTGGGAGGAGAAAGGGATGACAGAGGATGAGATAGTTGAATGGCAGCACTAACTCAGTGGACATGAGTTTGAACAAGCTCCAGGAGTTGGTGATGGGCAGGGAAGCCTGGTGTGCTGCAGAAGACGGGGTCACAAAGAGTCGCACATGACTGAGTGACTGAACTGAACTGAACTGTGATTCCCAAGCTGTGATTCTGCAAAGATCATTTTTTTTGCCAGCCAGTACTTGTGGAGCTTTGTCAGTAGGAAACATAACTGGAGATGGAGTTTCCTGTTGCCTCATGCTCCTGACCACATTACTCCAGCAAGAGTTCCTTATTGGGGCAAGAGCTGTTGGTTCCCAAAGCAGCAGTTTTGCTGATATTTTTTTCTACTCCAGAATCAGATTCACCTCCTGAGAAGCAATGCCCCAGCTGGCCCAATCCTCCTGAGAAGACAGAGTCACAGATTTATGGGAGTCTGTCAAGTGACCCTCAGTCATCCATATGAGTCACGTGGTGCCCTGTCCTCAGAGATCAGCAATCCACAGCAGAATTTCTTCACTGAAGCCTTAATTCTGCTATCAAGGCCATTCGACTGATTGACTCAGGTTTCTCAATGTAATCTAGGATAATCCCCTCTCTGTGCTAAATCGCTTCAGTGGTGTCAACTCTTTGCAACCCTATGGACTGTAGCCCACCAGGCTCCTTTATACTGGGATTCTCCAGGCAAGGATAGTGGAGTGTTTTCCCGTACCCTCCTCCAGGGAATCTCTCTGACTCAGGGATCGAACTGCATCTCCTGCAGCTACCACATTGCAGGTGGGTTCTTTACCACTGAGCCACCAGAGAATACCTCCTACATTTCTCTCTCAGAGAGAGAGAGAGAAAGATAGCTATACACACATGCACAGACAAGAATGTACATTTATATACACTATATGCATATATGCACATTTGTATGTGGAATTATATATAAATTTAAATCCAGGTATCATCATCTATTATTAAGAAGATATTAAGAAGAGGTGGCAAGAATACACAGAACAGTACAAAAAAGATCTTTATGACCCAGATAATCACGATGGTGTGATCACTCACCTAGAGCCAGATATCCTGGAATGTGAAGTCAAGTGGGCCTTAGAAAGCATCACTATGAACAAAGGTAGTGGAGGTGATGGAATTCCAGTAGAGCTATTTCAAATCCTGAAAGATGATACTGTGAAAGTGTTGCACTCAATATACCAGTAAATTTGGAAAACTCAACAGTGGCCACAGGACTGGAAAGGGTCAGTTTTCATTCCAATCCCAAAGAAAGGCAATCCCAAAGAATGCTCAAACTACCACACCATTGCACTCATTTCCCATGCTAGTAAAGTAATGCTCAAAATTCTCCAAGCCAGGCTTCCACAATATGTGAACCATGAACTTCCAGATGTTCAAGCTGGCTTTAGAAAAGGCAGGGGAACCAGAGATCAAATTGCCAGCATCCGCTGGTCAGCAAAAAGTGAGAGAGTTCCAGAAAAACATCTCTTTCTCCTTTATTGACTATGCCAAAGCCTTTGACTCTGTGGATCACAATAAACTGTGGAAAATTCTGAAAGAGATCAGAATATCAGACCACCTGACCTGCCTCTTGAGAAACCTACATGCAGGTCAAGAAGCAACAGTTAGAACTGGACATGGAACAACAGACTGTTTCCAGATAGGAAAAGGAGTTCATCAAGGCTGTATATTGTCACCCTGTTTATTTAACTTCTATGCAGAGTACATCATGAGAAACGCTGGGCCAGAAGAAGCACAAGCTGGAATCAAGACTGCAGGGAGAAACATCAATAACCTCAGATATGCAGATGACACCACCCTTATGGCAGAAAGTGAAGATGAATTAAAAAGCCTCTTGATGAAAGTGAAAGAGCAGAGTGAAAAAATTGGCTTAAAGCTTAATATTCAGAAAACTAAGACCAAGGCATCTGGTCCCATCACTTCATGAGAAATAGATGGGGAAACAGTGGAAACAGTGTCAGACTTTATTTATTTATTTATTTTTTTGGCTCCAAAATTACTGCAGATGGTGACTTCAGCCATGAAATTAAAAGACGCTTACTCCTTGGAAGGAAAATTATGACCAACCTAGATAGCATATTAAAAAACAGAGACATTACTTTGCCAATAAAGGTCTGTCTAATCAAGGCTATGGTTTTTCCAGTGGTCATGTATGGATGTGAGAGTTGGACTGTGAAGAAAGCCGAGCGCCGAAAAATCGATGCTTTTGAATTGTGGTGTTGGAGAAGACTCTTGAGAGTCCCTTGGACTGCAAGAAGACCCAACCAGTCCATCCTAAAAGAGATCAGTCCTGGGTGTTCATTGGAAGGACTGATGCTGAAGCTGAAACTCCAATACTTTGGCCACCTCATGCGAAGAGTTGACTCATTGGAAAAGACCCTGATGCTGGGAGAGACTGTGGGCAAGTGGAGAAGGGGATGACAGAGGATGGGATGGCTGGATGGCATCACCGACTCGATGGGCATGAGTTTGAGTAAACTCCTGGAGTTGGTGATGGACGGGGAGGCCTGGCGTGCTGCGATTCATGTGGCTGCAAAGAGTCAGACACGACTGAGCAACTGAACTGAAGTGAACTGAACTAATCATCATCCATAGAGGAAGAATCAAGAGAATCAAGTACATGTTTATATTCTATATCAGGGTTTACAAACATTTTCTTACAAGGCACTATAATAAATATTTTAGGCTTTGTGAGACAAGAGGTGAAATCTAGTAGGCAGATACATAACCATTTGAAATTGAACCAACTGCAAATGTAAAAATTATTCTTGGGTCATAAGCTATACCAAAACAGGAGGTTTTCTGAGGATAGTTTTTCATGCCTATTCCATGTCTTCAGAAAAGTGAATTTGATACCAGTGTTCGTTGTTTACAAGAGCATAATCAGCTGGGCAAACCATGTACAATTTGAAAGCATTTATCATACCTTGCCACTCAAACAGATGCTGCTTAAGCTCTCAGAATTTTGCTTTGTTCATTTTAAAATCCTCCAAATCCCAAATTCTCAATAAATATTGAGCAGTTAATCAATCTGTCAATTAATAATAAAATAGGCCACATAGTTCTCTTGTCTTTGACCTATGCATAAGATGAGCTGAAAGTCACTCAGTTGTGTATGACTCTTTGCAACCCCATGGACTATAGCTCTCCAAGCTCCTCTGTCCAAAGGATTTCCCAGGAGTGGGTTGCAATTTCCTATTCCAGGGGATTCTCTCCACCCAGGGATGGAATCTGGGTTTCCTGCTTTGCAGGCAGATTCTTTGCCACGTGCATTAGTTTAGCTTTTCTCTTTTTGCAAATGGGCTACTACCTTACGTATCATCACCACTAACTTTCTAGTAAAAACAAAACATCTGTGCATCCCCAATCTCATATATTTGAAGTTACACATTCTTAAAAATACAAAAACAAGTACATTTCATATGCACAAAGTTTTAACTCAAAATTATTTCCTGAGGAAAGAGTGCACTTTTCTAAGATATGAATAAAAAAGAGTCTGACTATGCTGAATTCAAAGGTTTTGCCCTTTTAGCTATCTTTGATTAAAATAAGTATTATCAGTTTATTAAAAGTTAAATCTAAGGTCATATTACATGACCTGAGATTATAATTTGAAAAATTTGTCCCTTGGCAATGCAGTTATAAATATATGGGCTACAAATTCTTCTAAATAAATATTATGTTATGAAATAATACTTTTGAAGCACAAATGCACACACATTTTTTCTGTTATTAGAAAGAAAAATATGAGTAATCTACATTACTGTTTTGAAATACATAATGTAATATCATTGTAATGCCAAGTTTATAACCTGCAAAATTAACTTGTACTCTAAGGGAGTACTTTCCAGAAATTTTTAAAATAAAATTTTGGTTACTATGCCTCCATCTTTTCAGAAAGCACCCAACTGTCCCAAATTAATCCACTATCTCTTTAATTTTATACACTGTCTTCAAGAACAAAACCAAACCTTCATATGATTTCTGGAAAAACAGGAAAGACTTTACTCTAGTTCAGTTTGAATTATTATACCAGCATTTCTCCATACAATATTTGACCTGTTTTTGAGAAACTGAATCTCTCAGCAGTAGGCACAAGATGTTTACTGATGACACAGACTGTAAGCCATGAAGTCTTGTATCATAAGGAAAGGCCCTGGAGATAAAACCCACATAAAGCTTCACGTTATTTCAGCAGGCTTACGTGTCACTGCAGAGAGAAAAGCACGAACAAAAGATAATTCTTTAACAGCGGTCTAAGTCAATTACTACAGCGTCACATAGAACTTCCTTTGGTGTCCTATTCTGATGCTATTGCCCACAGGGATTTCCAAGAAAGGGGAAAGAAAATTATTTTGAGAAAAAGAATTTTTCTTTTGAAAGTTTTCCCTTCTTTGGCAAATTCCATGAGCAAAGGAGGGAAAGTAGCTCTTGGAGCAGCCTTATTGTGTCACTATGCCTTGACCTTTGTCTGTGCACATCTGTTCTTTCTTTTCTCCTTTTCATTCTCTGCAGCTTAGTAAGAGCCCTGTGATTCTTAAAAACAAGAGCTGGATTCTTACCAGCTCAACAGAAAGAAAAAAAAAAAAAAGTCTTCAAGTAAAAGACCCATATCCTGCAAGAATAATGGCAACAAAAAATTCCTGAAGTTAGAGAACTTGCATTGTATAAGTAACAAAATATATTTTAAAAATAAATGATATGATATGTTAAAGGGATGATGATGATGATGATGATTAGAGAAAGGCTGATAGAGACTGTCAAGGGGAGATCAAAATTTAAAGCATAGTGGGCCTGATTGAGTAGCAACATTTAAGCAAGGAATTAATGTTCAGGAACCTTCCAAGAAATGGGAACTGCCAGTGAAAAGATTCTGAGAAATAAACATGAATGTTCCAGGTCCCATATGGTAGTAATGTGGGCCAAAACTCAGTGAATAAGGGAATGGGTATTAGCCTGTGAGGCCAGCAGTGGGACAAAATCCTGTCCTGTAGGACTTTTGTTTTGAAAGTTTTCCCCTTATTAAAAACAAATGTTAGAATAATGTATATAAAGTGCTCTAGGTAAATAGCCAAGCCCACTATTCCATATCTATCTGCAACTGAAAGGAAATTCTCTATGGGCTTCTCGCATTTCTGTACATTTTTCAGGCAGAAATACAGCTGCCATTTTTAGGTAAAGATATTTGTAGCGAGAACAGCTTCTCTGTACAATATATATATAATAAAACAAAATCATTATATATCATCAATATGTGCATGCTGCAACTTAATGTAAGTCATAGGTAAGTCATTACTTCTAAAATAGAAGACATAAATGAAAGGTGAGATAAGCACTAAGCACTTAAAAAATAAAAGTTAGAAGAACAACAACAGTAAAACAAAACAAGGTCAGAGACAGAAATCATCATGTTAATGATGGAAACTGTCATTGTTATTCTGTGTTAGTTTGACTAGGCTAGTGGATGTCCAGATAATTTGCAAAATACTATATCTGGGTGTTTCTGTGAGGGTGGTTTCAGAAGACATTGGCATTTGAATCAGCAGACTGAGCAAAGATTACTCTCAGCAAAGCAGTAGTGTGCTGTGCTTAGTCACTCAGTCGTGTCCTACTCTCTGTGGCCCCATGGGCTATAGCCCTCCAGTCTCCTCTGTCCATGGGATTTTCCAGGCAAGAACGTGGAATGGGTTGCTATTCACTTTTCCAGGGGCTTTTGCCAACCCAGGGATTGAACCAGAGAATGCCACAGGCAGCAGATTCTTTACCATCTAAGCCACCAGCTACTGCACAGTTGCACTCATCTCACATGCTAGCAAGGTAATGCTCAAAATTCTCCAACCAAGGCTTCAGCAGTATGTGAAATGAGAACTTCCAAATGTTCAGGCTGGATTTAGAAAATGCAGAGGAACCAGAGATCAAATTGCCAACATATGTTGGATCATTGAAAAAGCAAGAGAGTTCCAGAAAAACATCTACTTTTGCTTTATTGACTACACAAAGCCTTTGACTGTGTGGATCACAGCAAACTGTGGAAAATTCTTCAAGAGACTGGAAACCAGACCACCTGACCTGCCTCCTGAGAAATCTGAATACAGATCAAGAAGCAACAGTTAGAATCAGATATGGAAAAATGGACTGGTTCCACATTGGGGGAGGAGTACGTCAAGGCTGTATATTGTCACCCTGCTTATTTAACTTGTATGCAGAACAGACTTTCGGACTCTGTGGGAGAAGGTGAGGGTGGGATGTTTCGAGAGAACAGCATGTATACTATCTATGGTGAAACAGATCACCAGCCCAGGTGGGATGCATGAGACAAGTGCTCAGGCCTGGTGCACTGGGAAGACCCAGGGGAATCGGGTGGAGAGGGAGGTGGGAGGGGGGATCAGGATGGGGAACTCCATGGCTGATTCATGTCAATGTATGACAAAACTCACTGCAATGTTGTGAAGTAATTAGCCTCCAACTAATAAAAATAAGTGAAAAAAATGATAAAAAAAAAATAAGGGGAAACTTTAAAAAGTCAAAAAAAAAAACAAAACTTGTATGCAGAGAATATCATGTGAAATGTCAGGATGAATGAAGCACAAGCTGGAATCAAGATTGCTGGGAGAAATATCAATAACCTCAGATATGCAGATGACACCACCCTTATGGCAAAAGGTGAAGAAGAACTGAAGAGTCTGTTGATGAAAGTGAAAGAGGAGAGTGAAAAACCTGGCTTAAAATCAACATTCAAAAAATGAAGATCATGGCATCAGGGCCCATCAGTTCATAGCAAGTAGACGGGAAAATAATGGAAACAGTGACAGACTTTATTTTCATGGGCTCCAAAATCACTGCAGATGGTAAATGCAGCCATGAAATTAAAAGACACTTGCTCCTTTCAAGAAAAGCTATTACAAACCTAGACAGCATATTAAAAAGCAGAGACACTTTGCCAACAAAAGCCAGTCTAGTGAAAGCTATGGTTTTTCCAGTAGTCATACATGGTTGTGAGAGTTGGACTATAAAGAAAGCAGAACCCTGAAGAATTGAATTTTTTTTCACTGTGGCATTGGAGAAGAATCTTGAGAATCCCTTGGAATGCAAGGAGATCCAACCTGTCAATCCTAAAGGAAATGAGTCCTGAATATTCATTGGAAGGACTGATGCTGAAGCTAAAACTCCAATACTTTGACCACCTCATGTGAAGAACTGACTCTTTGGAAAAGACCCTGATGCTGGGAAAGATTGAAGGCAGGAGGAGAAGGGAACAACAGACGACAAGATGGTTGGATGGCATCACCAACTCGATGGATGTGAGTTTGAGTAGGCTCTGGGAATTGGTGATGGACAAGGAAACCCAGCGTGCTGCAGTCCATGGGGTCACAAAGAGTCGGACATGACTGAGCGACTGAATTGAAGTGAAGCCCCCAGGGAAGCATCACCCAATACACTGGGGACCCAAATAGAACAAAAATGGCAGAAGAAATGCGACTTCTTGCTCTCTCTTCTTTAGCTGGGACAGCCATCTCCCCTGTCTTGGATTTCAGAGCTTCTGGCCAGTGTGTCTTTGCATTCCCAGACTTATACCATTGGTTCTTTGGACTTGGACTGAATTATACTACAGGCTTTCAGGATTCTCTGCTTGAACAGAGTAGATCATGGGATTTCTCAACCTCCATAACCATCTGAGCTAATTCCTAGAGCAAATCTCCCCCTTATACATTTCTCCCTCTCTCCCTTTCTCTCTCTCTCTAGATAGATAGCTAGATATCTAGATAGCTAGATAGATACCTAGATAGATTATATAGATAGATAGATGATAGATAGATAGATAGATAGACAGATAGATAATGTTTTTGATTCTGTTTCTCTGGAGAACCTAGACTGAAACAGAAAGTAGCAATTGGCTCTTTGGTGGGAAAAAAAAAAAAAAGTAGCATAGTTAAACTATGACAAACTCATGACGAAAAGTGCAAGAGGCTAAAATTAATGTGAAAGTAGTTTTTAAAAAAGAACATGATGAAAATGAAAGACAAAGTCCTTTAACTTTCTATGTGAGGGAAGAACATTTATATGCTCTGTTTTCTCCTATCTTCTGTCATCAAAAAGAGTATCTGGCACTCAGGTGGCACTCAGAAATATTTATTAAATAAATAATTAAGTAAATAAAGGGCACAAATGGTTTTAAAGAGCAAGACTTAAAGGAACACTATTTGCTTTTACATTTATTCACTGATTTGAATTTTAATACTTTTCAAATGTGACATTGAAAATTCTATACAATCCTAGGAAGAAAGAAAAGTATAAGCAAGAAGTAGCACATGTTTAAACTGCTAATCTTTTAACTTTGTGTTTCAGTTTCTCATTTTTCACATTCTCTCTTTCTGTTTTTTGTTGTGTGTGTGTGTGTGTGTGTTTTCCTGATCTCTACAGACACCACAGAAAGTTCCTGTTCTGATTTTCCTCATAATTTCTCCCAACTCCTTGAAATAAATTGTGGGGATATTGTATTTGGCCAGAGATACTGAAGTAAATCTACTACTTGCTTATTTTTTCTGATACTTAAGTATGTCTTATAATAAGAGTAAGTTTGCATTACTTATGTAATGAGTTTTTTCAGTGTGTTTATTCATTCTCTTTGCTATCCCGTGGACTGTAGCCTACCAGGCTCCTCTGTCCATGGGATTTCCCAGGCAAGAATACTGGAGTGGGTTGTCCTTTCCTTCTCCAGGGGATCCTCCCAACCTGCAGATGGAACTGGCGTCTTCTGTATTGGTGGGTAGATTCTTTACCATTGAGCCGCCTGGGAGCCCTGATGTTTATGCCTTCATTCACTAGAATGGAAGAGCTCAAAGCAGAGCTCTCTGACAAATATACTTCTAGAAACCTGTTAGAATTACAAATACTCAGGCTCCATCCCAGTTCTACTGAGTAAGAAACCTAGAAACGCAGGCCCTGGATTTCTATTTCATCAGCTTTCAGGGTATTCTGATGCAGCTTTCAGTTTGGGAACCACCACAGTGGTTCTCAGTGATGAAAACAATGGTAGCCTAAGAAAAACCAAGCTTTAGAATCAAACAGGCATTTGAAACCTAGGTTGTACTTGTTCTGTAACTTTGGGGAGATGATTAAACTTTGGCTGTTACCACATCTGTTAGAAATCCAAAATAAATATGTGCACAATTTATGTTACAATATTCTATCATTCCCAAGATTTTTATATGATTTCCTAATCTATGTATTTTTGTTTCTATTCTTTCTGTAATGTCTACTTCTCATGATTTCAGAGGGAATCAGATTATCTCTAGGAATGATATTTTTTTCTACCAATCATTCTTTTTTCTTGAGAAGTCAGAGATAAATGCCATCTGGACACAGCTTTCATTGTCAGATGTTTTCATTTCTTGATCATCTGTTCTGGCAAGCTACAGTTTTCCTTCAGTGTTTATTTTCCTGCCCTGAAAACTGTTTGGTTGTTTCTGGCATCTGTTCCTTCACTTTCATCCGTTAGCACAGAGACAAGCAAAGCTTTCCGGGTCTGGCAATGCTTCCATCTGCTACAAATCCATCACCCATGCGATATTTTGTAACTACGGTCCTGTAATGCATTGACTGGGGCTGAGTGTCCAGAAGGTAAGGTGAATATTTTCTCATCAAACCCTAGAGCAAGTCTTTGCCTGAGGGGAACAAGTGCATTACTTGACCTCTGGAGCCTGCTTTGACAAGCTCCTCCCTCCAAAAGTAACTTTGAGAATCGGAAACTTTGCTGATGATATACACACTCCAGTTTAAGTATATTAAAGGCTTCCTCCTTCAGTCCCAGACTTGATTTTCATTTTCAAATATGCAGGGTTTATCTTGTATCAGACGTTTACTGTGTCTGGTGCAGCCCTTTTTTTTTTTATGACTATATAAAAAGAATACAAATATAACCTTTGTAATTTTGTTAGTGGCATCTATTTTATTACTCCTTTTTTTCCCCCCTGCTTCTGTGTGTCCACACTATTTGGTTTCCTTTTTCTCACCAGAAGAAAACACAAAACTTTGATATTTTTAGTTCCTTCTCAAAGATGCATTTTAGTTGATTTACCAGCAGTTTGACAAGGATTCACAATATAGTAATTAATCTTGATCTTAAAAGTGCCTGTTATCATTTTGTGTGTGTGTGCATATAATATGCCTGCAGGTTTATGTGTAAATGCATGTGTGAATATGTAAATATTATTAGTAGTATACACTTTTATGTATGTACATACACACATACACTGAATGCAGTGCTTGAGTGTACACTCAGTCATTCAGTTGTGCCTGACTCTTTGCAACCTCATGGACTGTAGCCTGCCAGGTTCCTCTATCCATGAGATTTTCCAGGCAAGAATAGTGAAGTGCGTAAACATTTCTTCCTTCAGGGATCTTCCTGACAGGGATCAAGTCTGTCTCTTGAATCTCCTGCATTGACAGGTTCTTTTCCACTGAGCCACCTGGGAACTGGGAAGCCTCATGTACATAAAATACTTCTATATATATATACATGTGTGTGTATATATATTTAACATACTCTAGATTTCTGTAACAACTTAGGCACTTGTTGTTCATTGTCAACAATACTATGAAAAACCCTTGTCATAGCTCATTCCTCTCTAACCTTTGTGGCTTTGTTGAAACACCACATGTTAAATGGAACATTTGTTTTCAACACCACTGCCTATCAGCTATATCTCCTCGATTATTGCAAGTATGCATGAAAATATCCTTCCATGTTTAAGCCTGTTTGAACTGACTTGTAAGTAGCTTACTACCTCCCTCCATACATATTTCAAGTTTGAATATAAAACTTATGCATGTTATTTTCCTAATTTCTACCAGCAAATGTGCATTTAGCCATGCAGAATGGCCCTAATCAGTTCTTACACTGGACTGATATTAAAGTCAGCAAATCAGTATTTATTTCTGCTACAATGGTAACTGCTTAAATAGGTATTACTTGCTGTTTAAATTGTTTCACTTCTGTATTTTGTGCTTTTGAATGATGTTTGTAAGATTCTAAAGAACCGGCTAGGTAGTTTTTATCTGATGTTGCCAAGGATGTTGCCAAGGGCATACAAAGTTGGCTAAGAGATGATTTTAAAATGGGAAGCAATTTCCCAACTAGATATAAAAAAGTGGCTTCTTGAGAAGGAAAAATTGGGCAAAGATACAAAGATAATATGATGCAGGTGAACCTTTGATAATGGAAAGAAACTTAGATTTTAAGACTTTATATTTCCAAGTAGTAGGGTCTTTTTTAATCCTCCCTTGAAAAGAGAGGGAAAAATAAATTTTGCAGTCAGAGAATTGAGAAAGAAACAGCAAGACTCATTCCCATCCTCTGAATTAGTTTTTTTCCTGCTACCTGAAGGAGGAAAAGTTCAGCGAGTCAAAGTCTTTTATGAAGGAGAACATTGCCTCTGGAGAAGACTCTGAGAACATCAAACAAAATTCAAACTTTAAGAAGAAAATTGAACCTAATATTTTAAACCTAAACACTAAGCTTTTAAAACAAAACAACTAAGGGAGAGTTAAATGACTAAGAGTTCTTTAAAAAGAAATCTCTCAGTCCTTCTTTAAATGCTTAATTTTAATGACTTATCTTACTAAAGAGATAAAATTAAGCATTCAAAGAAGCACTGCAAATGCAGACGGGAAACTATTTGAACAGCAAATAGTACCTACTTAAGCAGTTATCATCGTAGCAGAAATAAATAATGATGTGCCTACTTTAATGTCAGTCTAGTGTAAGAACTGATTAGGGCCATCCTGCGTGGTTTAATGAATGTTTACTGGTAGAAATTAGGAAAATACTGAAGGTAGAGATTAGGAAAATTTACTGAAGGTAAATTTTACCTCTTCAAATGAGGTTTTAAAAATATATATTTAATTAAGAAGTATTTACAATTTATTAACTTAAGTAGAAAAACAACATCTTGAAGCCAATAAAGGAAAGTGTTTTTTCATAATAGAGTTGGCATGTCAGGAGTTGAATGGAAATTTTGTTACTAAAAGAGAGACATGGGTAAATGAGGGGGAAAGCTGAAAAGAAAGCAATTTATTTATTTATTATTTGGTAAAGCTGTATCAGTTCAGTTCACCGACTCTTTGCGACCCCATGGACAGTCACACACCAGGCTTCCCTGTCCATCACCAACGCCTGGAGCTTACTCAGACTCATGTCCATCAAGTGGGTGATGCCATCCAACTATCTCACCCTCTGTCACCCCCTTCTCCTCCCACCTTCAATCTTTCCCAGCATCAGGATCTTTTCCAATGAGTCAGTCCCTCACATCAGGTTGCCAAAGTATTGGAGTTTCAGCTTCAGCATCAGTCCTTCCAATGAATATTCAGGACTGATAAATCACACGCTGAGCTCAAGATAGTTGAATGGCATCACTGACTCAATGGACGTGAGTTTGAGTAAATTCTGGGAGTTGGTCATGGATAGGGAGGCCTGGCGTGCTGAAGTCCATGGGATAGCAAAGAGTCGGACACAACTGAGCAACTGAACTAAATTGAGCTTTAAAAAGTAATATAAAGTTTAAGAATGGAACTCAAGACTGGATTGTTATATTTACAGACTGTGCATTGTAGAGTCAAACTTGTACAGAGGACTTCATGTTGGAAATGTTGTGAGTGGAGAGTCACAGATGGTGCAGCCCAGATGACCTAGAACTCCAGGCTCTGGGAACAGCAGGGAACTCATCATCACATGAAAGAAATAAACCACCTCACTTATATGTGCCCTGTGTTTCTACATTTATGTTGATAAAAGAGGAAACTGGGAGTGTAAGTACATGTCTTAACATGATGATTTCTTGAAAGCAGTTCTTTATGACATGTTAATGGCCCTTACTGTCTAAATTGCCATTCTGGTAGAACTCTGAGTTTCAAAGACTTCATTAAGATATACCTGTAATATTTTCACCTGACTTTCCTATTATTTAATTGACTTCTATCATTATTTAATATCTTTAAACTTCTGTTTCTTTTCAACTTTGGAATATGAATAATCTCTTTTTTACTGAAACCATGAGCTTTTTACAATCTAGATACTACTGCCCATACTCAGAAGTGGTTATTAAAAATGAAACATGCATCTCAATTTTTAATCTAAAGTGGGAAACCATGTATTTTCTGTTCCCTGGAGAAGGAAATGGCAAGCCACTCCAGTATTCTTGCCTGGAGAATCCCATGGACAGAGGAACCTGGCAGGCTATAGTCCTTAGGGTTTCACAGAGTCCGATATAACTGAAGCAACTTAGCATGCACACCTATTTTCTGTTAAGATTTGGTTTATCATTAATATTCTATAACACCCATAGCAGAAAGTAAAAAACGGATGAAGTCTGTTTCCACAGTTAGAATTTTTTTTATCAAGAAAAGTTAATGCACTCTAAGAAAAATACAGCTTCAATTTTTAGCTTTGTCTCCTATGAATAATAGAACCAGCTGAGTTAAGTTCTATCTTTGCCCTGGGCACTCTGTGAATGTAAAATCTTTGCAGTTTCTCATGCTACTCTTCATGTCGAGAGTGGCTTGAGGTGTCATAAGGATTTCAAAACTAAAATAAATGTCTAATCTAGTACTTCTCCAGCTTTATGGGCTATGAGGGATTTATCTGGAAAAATTTTACAGATAACTTTTATCTAGTTGATATTTAAAATGCCATAGTTTAAGATAAAAATGCTAAGAATCTAAATAAGGCTTCAAAACCATTTCTTTCAATTATAGATACTAATATAAACAAGCTGAATTATCCTTTGAGATGAGTGGCAATGAATCCATTTTTTGTATATTATATTAATTCCAGAAAATTATTCTAAGGTAAAAGTTATAGGAAATTTTTAGAAAGCAATTCTGAGGATTGTAGTCAAGATATCCTCAGATGAAATGTTTAATCTTTAAATACAATTATTCTTTTAATGTAGAGATACATCCAAAGACTGAGATATCAAAAATCTTTGGTAGTTCTAAAATCATAATACAGTATACAAAATAATAAATGCAGATTTGAACAAAAAAACTAATTGAATAATGCTAATTTCATCAGTAATTAAAAAGATAAAAATTAAAGTAGCATTGGATCACCATTTACTTGTCTACTAATTCATTCACATTTTGTTTAAGAAAACTTAGAGAAAGTTTCATGCTTGGATAAGATGGGATACAAATTATATTCTGCTAGAAACAAATATGTCAACATGTTTTCTAGCAATATATCTAACATAGTATCAATTGGATAAAGTAGGCTATATCCCAGCTTCTCTAACAACATAATTTTACTAAAACAAAATATGCATGCAAACACACACACACATACATGAGGGAAGATTAGAAATTATATTAAAAGTAATAACATCAAATGGTTACAGTAGTTTTATAATTGAGGAAATATGGTCAGTTTCTCTCCTACTGTTTTCTGTCTTCTTTAATATGGTTATTTTTCATGATTAAAAATAAACATTACAATATATGCTGAAAAATATAAAACACTTGTGATATTATCTTGGTCAAAATATGTATATTTTGTACAATTTTAAGTGTGTAAGCATATGAAAAATGAATGAAATTATTGTAAATAATGTAAAATTCTAAAAGCAAGGAGGATTTAATTCACTTTAAGAGTTGACTCATTGGAAAAGACCCTGATGCTGGGAGGGATTGGGGGCAGGAGGAGAAGGGGATGACAGAGGATGAGATGGCTGGATGACATCACAGATTCAATGGACATGAGTTTGAGTAAACTCAGGGAGTTGGTGATGGACAGGGAGGCCTGGCATGGTGTGATTCATGAGGTCACAAAGAGTCAGACATGACTGAGCAACTGAACTGAACTGAATCTTGCTTGAAATCATCTATTAAACAAGAAATTTACCAGTGATGAATATGTAATAGTTCAAACTTTTAAGATTTTACGTCAAGAATAAAAATTCAGTAATGATGCATCTTCTCTTTCCACGTAGTCACTGAAATCCTGTTGCATTTTAGCTTGTGTGTTTAAGAGTTATTTGACTTAATTAAAACTCCTTAATTGTCTTATTTTGACATATAGGTCAAAATATGACCTAATTTGTTAGGTCACACACCTTTTGATTTGTGAAACACATACCACGAAATTGCTTTTGCTATATGTTTCTTTAGAGAAAGCAATTAAATTGATTTAATATAGAATCCACTGCTTTTGATAATATTGATTTACTAATATTTGAGATGGACTCCATGTTAAACCAAATGCTATCTTTTTAACATAAATTTGAATAAACTTACTATTAATTCAGAGTAACTTGCTAAATTATTTAATGTTATAGAAACAATAACAAATATTCTTTGTATGTTTACTACATTCTAGGGACTTTATAGTCATTATCTTATTTAATCCTCATAATAGCCTGGAATATTCCATAGACATAGGAGCCTAGCAGACTGCAGTCCATGGGGTCCATAGTCAGATCTGACTGAATACATACACAGGCACACAACATAGCCCTGTAAGGTAAATCTATCATTTGTTCCATTTTCTCATAACTAAAACTGAATCTCAAAGAGGTGCAATGCTTTGTCCAGGAGAGGACAGGAAATATTGGAGTACCTGATGCTCAAATCCAAGTCAGATTCTGGAGAAAGAGACTTAATAATTATTATCTATATAACAGGTACTAAAACTTTCTTTACATTTTATTTTTGTTAGTCACAATACTTGACACAAATATAAGAAATGTACATATGTTCTTATTGGAGGTTGTAGCTGTGGGGCAGTGTGAGGCAGCCTAACTAGAAACAGATCAAATTATGTGATTGATTGAGAAAAAATTTTACTTTGTCTGGTTGGTCCTGGTTAGAAATGGGAACAAAAAAATGAAATCTACAGTTACTAACCAAGTTCTGACCATATGAACACGCTGCTGCAAAGACTGTGCTTTGGTTTCCTGGGCTTCTAATGTGGGTCAGAGGTCAATTTTTATGTGTGGGCTGGCCCTTGTCTCTTCGTGTATTCAGTAAAATATCAGTCAGTTCAGTCGCTTAGTCCTGTCTGACTCTTTGCAACCCCATGGACTGCAGCATGCCAGGCTTTCCTGTCCATCAAACTCCCGGAGCCTACTCAAACTTAAGTCCTTCGTGTCTGTGATGCCATCCAACCATCTCATCCTCTGTTGTCCTCTTCTCCTCCTACCCTCAATCTTTCCCAACATCACTGTTTTTTCCAATGAGTCTGTTCTTTGCATCAGGTAGACAAAGTATTGTAGTTTCAGCTTCAGCATCAGTCTTTCCAATGAATATTCAGGGCTGAATTTCTTTAGTATTGACTGGATGGATCTCTTTGCAATACAAAGGATTCTCAAGAGTCTTCTCCAACACCACATTTCAAAAGTATCAGTTCTTCAGTGCTCAGCTTTCTTTATAGTCCACCTCTCACATCCATACAGTACTACCGGAAAAACTGCAGCTTTGACTAGACAGACCTTTGTTGGCAAAGTAATGTCTCTGCTTTTTAATATGCTGTCTAAGTTGGTCATAGCCTTTTTTCCAAGAAGCAAGTATCTTTTAATTTCATGGCTGCAGTCACCATCTGCAGTGATTTTGGAGTCCAAAAAAATAAAGTCTCTCACTGTTTCCATTGTTTCCCCATCTATTTGCCATGAAGTGATGGGACCAGATGCCATGATCTTAATTTTTTGAATGTTGAGTTTTAAGCCAACTTTTTCACTCTCCTCTTTCACTTTCATCAACAGACTCTAGTTTTTCTTCACTTTCTGCCATCAGGGTGGTGTCATCTGCATATCTGAGGATATTGATATTTCTCCCAGCAATTTAGATTCCAGACTGTGCTTCATCCAGCCCAGCATTTCACATGATGTACTCTGTATATAAGTTAAATCAACAGGTTGACAATATACAGCCTTGACGTACTCCTTTCTTGATTTGGAACCAGTCTGTTGTTCCACCCCCAGCTCTAACTTTTGCTTCTTGACCTGCATACAGATTCCTCAGGAGACAAGTCAGGTGATCTGGTATTCCCCTCTCTTTAAGAATTTTCCACAGTTTGATGTGATCCACACAGTCAAAGGCCTTGGCTTAGTCAATAAATCAAAAGTTGATGTTTTTCTGAAACTCTCTTGCTTTGTTGATGATCCAACAGATGTTGGCAATTTTATCTCTGGTTTATCTGCATGCAAATATTGTCAATGGCCATCTTTTCTCTCTCTTTATTTTTCTTTCCTACATTTCAACAACTTAAATTTCTCACTGGGGCAGAGAGGACAGCAGAAAGAGAGGCATATGCTTTATGAAGTGAGGAGAGGCATAAGCTTTATCTAGTGTGGATGCTTACTAGGTGTTGTGGATACTTAAAGCTAGCTCTTTCTTTTCGCCAACCTTCTCATCAGCCTCACCTTGGATTTTGCTACAGCTTACTGGTTCAAATCCTATATTTTAACAAGATCTTCTGATGGTTTGTATGCACAATATCATTTAGAAAGCACTAAGATAGAATGCCTTTGTGAGTTTCTCCTAGATTTTCTTACTGGCAACTCTCAATTACAGTTCTCATGAGGTTGTGGTACTCCCTCCACTAACTGCATTCTATTACTCTTCAGTCCCTGTGTTTCAGGAGATTTGCTTTACTGCCAGACCATTTCATTCCTTAGGCAGTTCTCCCACACGGAACACCCTTGAGGACAGCTCCATCTAGCATGGGCTAACCTATGTAGTACAGAGGGATGGAATGGGGAGGGAGGCAGGAGGGGGGATCGGGATGGGGAACACATGTAAATCCATGGTTGATTCATGTCAGTGTATGGCAAAAACCACTACAATATTATAAAGTAATTAGCCTCAAACTAATAAAAAAAAAAAAAAAAAAAAAAAAACAGAGTAAATTTGGATTTTTGCTTCCTTATTAGTCAAAATGCTTTCTCTCTCTCTCTCTCTGATTGACTCTTTCAGACAGAGTTTGCCAGCCTTCCTTATGCTAGACATTGTGCTCCATCTCCCAGTCATGTCTGACTCTTTGCAACACCATGGACTAGCCCATCAGACTCCACTGCCTATGAGATTCTCCAGGCAAGAATACTTGAGTCGATGGCCATCCCCATCTCCAGGGGATCTTTCTGAACTAGAGATTGAAACTGGGTTCCCTGTATTGGAGGCAGATTCTTTACTATCTGAGCTACCAGAGAAGTCCCAAATGTTGCATACATGCTAGATCTTAAGCAACTCTAAATCAGAGAACACACATTGCCCTATTTCAGGGCCCACACCCCTTAAACTCCCCTTCCTTATCCAAAGGAAGGGGGTAGAAATTGTTTCCTCTTCTTCAATGATGTTAAGAAACAGCATAAGTGAGAGAGTAGAGCCTGTTTCATCAATTCAGCAAAGGAACTTTATTCTTGGAGCTCAAGATTTTAAAAGCTAGAGTTTGGTAAATACCTACCAACATTTGAAGAAACAGATACACAATCCTTTAGAATGACCAGGAAGAGGTAAAGCCCCACAATCAAGATAAAAAGATTCTTGCAGTCTATTGCATTGTCTTTTCTTTGTGGATCTTAAAAAAAAAAAAAAAATCTCAGAGGCAGAGAGACATCATGCCATAGCGAGAATGGTCAAGGCACAGTTATATTAGGGCAAGGAATTAAAGCCTCAGGACACAAATCAAGCAGAAATCTGATAATGTTGATGCCCAAGAGCAGGTAGGCTCTTCATACTGCCCTTTTAAGCTTTGAAGGCCTGTGTTTTCCTATAAAATAGGATGAGAATTGTTATCGTTTAGCAAAACACACAGCGACTTGGACATGAGAGAAATCTGGAAGTCCGTTTTGGCAATAACTCTTTAGCTTAAGAAAACTTGCAGTTGGTTTTTGCAGGAGCTTTTGGTTTTAGGAAACTTGGAACACCATGAAATCTATTTGGATATAGGTGTAGCCCTTGTTTTGATATCAGATGCCCTAAATATAAAACCTGGGTTTGAGTAAACTATAATTTCTTTCCTTTCTTTTTGGGAAAACTTATGTTCCTTTAAGTCTAAAATCTTTAACAAGTAGATTTTGTCCCCTTATGAGGAGGCTTGAGAAGAAGAGCAAAGAAGAAAATTGTTCACAAACTGCAGCACAGTAGAACAGCAACAGAACTTTATATCATTTGGATCAGGCTTTAGGATTTGTGAGAAATAAGTACTCTCTTATTTCTTATGAGGCTTACTGTCCAGGTGAATTGTTTTTTGTCCCGACTGAAGACAACAGGGTATTGAGTAGATCTGTCAACCAGAATGCTAAAGAGTATAAATCAATTACAGTAAGTAATCTACTTTTGTTAAGAATGGATATTAGCAATATGCTAAGTTATGAGGAAAAGGGTGTTGAGAAATAGCAGTGCTTTTTATTGCTCTGATGTCATGGATAAAATTCTATCCTCAATCCTTAGGTTTTTGCACTGATAAAAGAGGAGAATTACTAAGACTGAGGAAAGAGATAATGAGGTGCTGAACTTATTGCAGTCTTCTTTTATTAAGTTTGTGTCTTAAAGGCCTTCTTTACTCATTGGATGATGATCAATTTTTGGAAGAGGTTTTGAGGAATAAATATTCATTTGAATCTAATGGAAGGTTCTTTGTGAATTTTACTGATATTAGTTGGAGATGTTGCCCATAAGAAAGGTGGTCACTGATTCAGTAGATACTATTGATCAGTAGTTCCAGAATTGGGCTTCCCCAGAAACTCAGCAGCAAAGAATCTGCCGGCCAATATGGGAGACATGGGAGACCCGGTTCCATCCCACAGCTGGGAAGATTCCCGGGAGAAGGAAATGGTGACACTCACTGTACTTGCCTGGAGAATTCCATGGACAGAGGAACGTGGTGGGCTACAGTCCATAGAGTTGCAGAGTTGGACAGGACATGACTGTGTACGCACAGACACATACACTCACTATCAGAGACAGTACACATTCTCAAAAACTTGTAGGCAAATTTATCAGCAGACTCCATGCTCCTTACCTCTATATTAAGATTCACCCTAATTATAATTTTTCTTCCTTAGAAAAAAAAAGCACTTCAGGGTAAATGACATATCATATGCTAAATATATAATTGTGACTGATCAGTTCCAAAAATTTAAAAAGGAAGAAATGATGCACTGTCAGTTGTTGTTCAGTCACTCAGTCATGTCTGACTCTATGCAGCCCCATGGACTGCAGCACGCCAGGCTTCCCTGTCCTTCACCATCTCCCAGAGCTTGTTCAAACTCATGTCCACTGAGTCAGTGATGCCATCCAACCATCTTACTATCTGTTGTCCCCTCCTTCTCCTGCCTTCAATTTTTCCCAGCATCAGGGTCTTCCTTAATGAGTCAACTCTTCACATCAGGTGGCCAAAGTATTGGAGTTTCAGCTTCAGCATCAGTCCTTATATTCAGGGTTGATTTCCTTTAGGATTGACTGATTTGATCTCCTTGCAATGCAAGGGTCTCTCAAGAGTCTTCTGCAACACCACAGTTCAAAAGCGTAAATTCTTCAGTGCTCAGCTTTCTTTATAGTCCAACTCTCACATCCATACATGACCACTGGAAAAACCATAGCTTTGACTAAACAGACCTTTGTTGGCAAAGTAATATCTCTGCTTTTTAATACACTGCCTAGGTTTGTCATAGCTTTGCTTCCAAGTAGCAAGCATCTTTTAATTTCATGGCTGCAGTCACCATCTGCAGTGATTTTGGAGCCCAAGAAAATAAAGTCTCTGTTTCCACTGTTTCCCCATCCATCTGCCATGATTGTACTTTCAGAGTGGCCCTGATATCTGTACATGATCAATGGGTTTCAATAATTTCTTCAGTAATATAGTCAATGTAACTTGAAAAACATTGGAAATGTAGATTTTTACTCACTTTTGATGTATAAAAATAACATAACACAATACCATCATCACCACAGACAATTTATTGTATATTTTAAGTGGAAGATTAATAATCATATTCTGGTCATATATGCAAATGATGGACTCCTTAATTGAGAAGAGAATTGAATAAGATAACCTCTGGCTTCATATCTAATCAATTTATAACAGCCTAGAATAAATAGTAATTGAAAATGTCTAGCTATACTTCTTTGGGGAATGAATGAATATGTAATACAAATATAAATACATCATTATCTTTAAATAGTAGAGTATCCTAACTTTCAATTTTTATAAAGGATTATGCTTTAGGGAATTCCCTGAAAGTCCAGTGGTCAAGACTCCATGTTTCCAAATCAGAGGGCACAGATTCAATCCCTGGTCAAGGAACTAAGATCACACATGCCACACAGTATGGCCAAAAAAAAAAAAAGGAAAAGAGAAATATATTTTAAAGTGTTGAAACATGAGATTTTATATATAATTTTTAGTTTATCAAAAAATTTATATAAACAGAACATTTAGTTGTTAGCATAGTTTGATTGGTAGAATGAAAAATTTTAGTTTTTTGAGATCATCTTTTACAACTTTACATAGAAATAAAATAAGTTCTAAGTGAACCACTTTGAAGTGATACAGATCATCAAAATCTGAGAGAGAAAACTTGCAAAACATTGAAAACTTAATTAAAAAGTGAAAGAATTAATAATACCTTAAGTACAGTGCTTTATAATTTATAAGGTCTCTTCACATAAAGAATTAAATTTAATGCTAAGACAATCTTTCAATGTAGATGTTATTTTAAGCTTATTGAATATATGAAGTTAAAAAAAAAAAATCAGTCTTTGCATAGTCTATTACCACAGACTGAAAGTCTTTTTGAAATGTTCTTCTGATAGACTTATATTAATTTCAAAGCCCAACTTAATTGAGATTTCTCTTGTGACCTCCTTTTTTAATTTTCACAAAGACTTTACCATCATTCTTCCTGCGTATACTGTGTTAGAACTTTTATGTCAGCGCTGAATTTATTTCGTAGTCTTTTTTTTTTTCTTTATTTTAACCAGATATTGAACATCTAAGTGCTTCTCTGGTCGCTCAGATTATAAAGCATCTGCCTGCAGTGCAGAAGACCTGGGTTCTATCCCTGGGTTGTGAAGATCCCCTAGAGAACAAAATGGCTACTCAACTCTTGTATTCTTGCCTGGGAAATATCATGGACACAGGAGCCTGACAGGCTACATTTCATGGGGCCGCAAGAGTCAGACACAACTTAGCAACTAAACCACACCACCATGGAGTTTGACAGTATGACTATAGGGCCAGCTTTCCACACTTGTGTAATGACCAGCAGCAACACAGGCTTCACTTCAAGTTTATTATCTTCATTCCCTTCAGAGCCTCATCAACAATGTGATTCCTCATCATTCTGGGTCCACACTTTGCAATCCTTGTTCATGGGACTCTACACGGTAAGAGGAACAGCATTCTACCTCAGCATTCTTCTGGTGACTAACTAAAAGTGTGAAGACAAAAAAAAGTGAAAGGAGATTCAATGCTCTAAGTATTTCAAAACTGCAGCCTTCATTCAGGGATCACAATTTACCCTTTCCCTTCACAGTGAGTACCAATTTTCTGGAGTCACTCTTTCCTTCTCCCACACATACACACTCACTTATCATCAGACATGTGTTTAAATTCAAATAAACAGCTTGTCTTAGGGAGTAGTATGATACTTCAAAAATACTGGGCTTCCCTGATAACTCAATTGGTAAAGAATCCACCCGCAATGCAGGAGACTCTGGTTCAATTCCTGGGTCGGGAAGATCCACTGGAGAAGGGATAGGCTACCCACTCCAGCATTCTTGCGCTTCCCTTGTGGCTCAGCTGGTAAAGAATCTGCCTGCAATTCGGGAGACCTGGATTTGATCCCTGGGTTGGGAAGATCCCCTGGAGAAGGGAAAGGTTACCCACTCCAGTATTCTGGCCTAGAGAATTCCATGGAGTCACAAAGAGTCAGGCATAAGTGAGTAACTTTCACTTTCTTTCACTTTCAAAAATATTAACAAATGTATTTTGTTGTAGTGATTATTTTATAAAATTATTTTTTATCCTGTGTATATTCTGTCTAGTTAGGAAATTACTAGGTTTACTTTTGTCTCAGGAAAAAGATGATATTACAAGAAAGGATAAATCTTTTTTTTTTTTTTCTTGCTTTCACATAACAAAAGTCCAAGCACAAGAAAAACCTTAAAAGGACTCTTGTGCCTGAGGAATATATAAAAGTAAGACACTATGTGAGCAATTAAGAGAAAACTTCTGAACTTCATACACTTGATCATTGTTTTTTAGGCTGTCAAAGAGGAGAGTTAGAACAGAAACAAAAAATGTGTAGATATAGTGGGCCTCTGACAAAGGGGATTGTTTCCTAAGGAGGGATAAAGCAGAGAGATTAAAAAGGCTGTTTAAAATGTAGAGTATTTACAGATAGAGAGTATGTTTCTCTGTTTGTCCCTTTTTCCTGAGTGCAAATACAGGTATCCCTGAGATGTTTTCACCAATTCTCCATTCTCCAACATGGCCTTGAAAAACAAAAGGCTTCTCAAGCCCCTGAGGGGAGCATGGAACTAGCAGAACCCTTAAATAATATCTTAGAATCTCCTTTATCTTAGTGTGTTGGTAAGGAAACAGCAGAATGATGTCCATGTATCCACAAGTAGTAGTGAAATTCATTAGAAATGGAGAAGAGTGCTTCACTGGTGATATGCATGGACAAATGATCAGAACCTGGCTGGGTCATGAATGTCTCAGAGAATTCCAGCAAGCTCAGATTACAGAGCACTGGGTGGAGCCCACTTGCCAATCACCTTTGCCATCCACCATGGGATGTTAGACACAATTCTGGGAAGAAAAATAGATGTTAATTTACTGGAAATGTAAATCATCATTAGGCAAAGTGGGAACTAGATGTATTACATCCAGTTAGACAAAAATATCAGACACATAATTTTACATTAAATTTATGTACCTACTGAGTTGTAGACAGTACAGTTGTAATGACCTTTTCATTATCTCTTACTCATATTTAGAAAAATTCTCAAAACTAACATTACTGAAGGTATTGGAAGTCAAACCAAAATTTGAGACCAGAGCATACATTCAGCTCAGTTCAGTTCAGTAGCTCAGTCGTGTCCGACTGTTTGCGACCCCAGGAACCGCAGCACGCCAGGCCTCCCTGTCCATCACCAACTCCCGGAGTTTACTCAAACTCACGTCCATCGAATCAGTGATGCCAAACAACCATCTCATCCTCTGCTGTCCCCTTCTCCTCCTGCCCTCAATCTTTCCCAGCATCAGGGTCTTTTCAAATGAGTCAGCTTTTCACATTAGGTGGCCAAATATTGGAGTTTCAGCTTCAATATCAGTCTTTCCAATGAACACCCAGGACTGATCTCCTTTAGGATGGACTGGTTGGATCTTCTTGCAGTCCAAGGGACTTTCAAAAGTCTTCTCCAACACCACAGTTCAAACGCATCAATTCTTTGGCACTCAGCTTTCTTTATAGTCCAACTCTCACATCCATATGTGACCACTGGAAAAATCATAACCATGACTAGATGGATCTTTCTTGGCAAAATATTTTCTCTGCGTTTTAATATGCTGTCTAGGTTGGTCATGACTTTCCTTCCAAGGAGTAAGCATCTTTTAATTTCATGGCTGCAATTACCATATGCAGTGATTTTGGAGTTCAAAAAAATAAAGTCAACCACTGTTTCCACTGTTTCCCCATCTATTTGCCATGAAGTGATGCGACCGGATGCCATGGTCTTAGTTTTCTGAGTGTTGAGCTTTAAGCCAACTTCTTCACTCTCCTCTTTCACCTTGATCAAGAAGCTCTTTTCATTCTTCTTCACTTTCTGCCGTGGTGTCATCTGCATATCTGAGCTTATGGATATTTCTCCCCTCAATCTTGATTCCAGCTTGTGCTTCTTCCAGCCCAGCGTTTCTCATGATGTACTCTGCATATAAGTTAAATAAACAGGGTGACAATATACAGCTTTGACGTACTCCTTTTCCTATTTGGCACCAGTCTGTTTTTCCATGTCCAGTTCTAACTGTTGATTCTTGACCTGCACACAGGTTTCTCAAGAGGCAGGTCAGGTGGTCTGGTATTCCCAACTCTTTCAGAATTTTCCACAGTTTATTGTGATCCACACAGTCAAAGGCTTTGGCATAGTCAATAAAGCAGAAGTAGATGTTTTTCTGGAATTCTTTTGCTTTTCTGTTGATCCAAAGGGTGTTGGCAATTTGACCTCTGGTTCCCCTGCCTTTTCTAAAACCAACTTGGACATCTGGAATTCCACGGGTCACATACTGTTGAAGTCTTTGTTGGAGAATTTTGAACATTATTTTGGTAGCATATGAGATGAGTTCAATTGTGTGGTAGCTTGAGCATTCTTTGACATTGCCTTTCTTTGGGATTGGAATGAAAACTGACCTTTTCCAGTACTGTGGCCCCTGCTGAGTTTTCCAAATTTGCTGGCATATTGAGTGCAGCACTTTCACGGCATCATCTTTTAGGATTTAAAATAGCTCAACTGGAATTCCATCACTTCCATTAGCTTTATATATAGCATACATAATTCATAATTTAAATGCATTCTTCAAAGATGCCTTTTCTTTCCTTTCCAGCATCTAGAAAAGGAAAATAATGTTATTTAATATATGTTAAGGGAAATCTTTTGTGGCTTAGTTGTTAGAATTTCAGGTTTCCTTTGCTGTGGTCCAGGTTCAATCACTGGTCAGCAAACTGAGATACAGCAAGCCATGTGGCATGGTGAAAATTTTTTTTTAAATGTTTACTATGGCATATATTTTTATTTTCTTTATTATTATTCCATGAATTTAATAAATTTACCAAAAAAGTCAAAACACGATGAGGCAAAAAGTACTGTGTCCTTGCAAGAGGAGGATATTGCCACTCTGCTTATTTAACATGTATGCAGAGTACGTCATGCCAAACGGCAGCCTGGATAAATCACAAACTGGAAACAAGATTGCCAGGAGAATACCAACAACCTCAGATGTGCAAATGATACCACTCTAATAGCAGAAAGTGAAGAGGAACTAAAGAGATTCTTGATGAGGGTAAAAGAGGAGAGTGAAAAAGTTGGTTTAAAATTCAGCATTCAAAAATCTAGGATCATGGCATCTGTTCCCATCACTTCATGGCAAATAGATGAGAAAAAAAGTGAATAGAGTGGCAGATTATTCTTTCTTGAGCTCCAAAGTCACTGCAGATGGTGATTGCAGCCAATAAATTGAAGGGCTGTTGCTCCTTTGAAGAAAAGTTATGATAAATCTAGACAGCCTATTAAAAAGCAGAGGCACTGCTTTGCCTACAAAGGTCCATCTAGTCAAAGATATGGTTTTACCAGTAGTCATCTATGGATGTCAGAGTTGGACCATAAAGAAGGCTGAGTACTGAAGAATTGATGTTTTCAAGTTGTGATGCTGGAGAAAACTCTTGTGAGTCACTTGGACAGCGAGGAGATCAAACCAGTCAATCCTAAAGGAAAGTGAAAGTGAAAATCGCTCAGCCGTGTCCAACTCTTTGCGACCCCATGGACTATATAGTCCATGGAATTCTCCAGGCCAGAATATTGGATTGGGTAGCCTTTCCCTTCTCCCGGGGATCTTCCCAACCCAGGGATTGGACCCAGATCTTCCACAATGCAGGCAGATTATTTACCAGCTGAGCTACATGGGAACCCGAGAATTCTGGAGTGGGTAGTCTATGCCTTCTCCAGAGGATTTTCCCAACCCATGAATCAAACTGGGGTCTCCTGCATTGCAGGTGGATTCTTTACCAACTGAGCTATCAGGGAAGTATATCTTAGAGGAAATTAACCCCAAATATTCATTGAAAGGACTGATGCTGGGGCTGAAACTCCAATGTATTGGCCACCTTATAGAAAGAGCTCACTAATTAGAAAAGACCCTGATGCGGGGAAAGATTGAGGGCAGGAGGAGAAGGGAGCAACAGAGGATGAAATGGTTTTATGGCATCATCAGCTCAATAGACATGAGTTTGAGGAAACTCCTGTAGGTGGTGAAGGACAGGGAAGCCTGTTGTGCAGCAGTCCATGGAATCTCAAAGAGTCAGACATGACTGAGTGACTAAACAACAACAAAAACAACAAACAGGGGCTTAGAAAATGTAACTAAATTTGTTTCAAGTCTTCTTTAATCCCTATTTTAAATAATTGTGGGAAATTTCTTCTCTTTATCAACTATCACCAGAGGGTCCAGAGAAAAGATCTCTCTCTGTTCCATCTTTAGGAGGTCTTTTCCTCTGTTAAATCTACCTTTGCCTCTTTCTTATAATGATACATGTGACGGGTGAAGGAGCCACATAGATGATTCAGGATAATTTTCCCGTCTCAATTTTATAACATAATCTACTCTATAAAGACTTTATCACCTTATGGAACATTTATACCATGCAAATATTAAAACATGAGTTTTGGAAGGAGGGGTAATGTTCACTCTATCACACTTAATTGAACTGAAGAGTTCAAGAATGGTGATCCAGGTTTCTCTAAGTTGCTTTTGTAATCTACCTATGGGGAAGACTGTCTCTTCCTCCCTCTAGCAACTGTTATCTGTCTACTAGCACCTCATTTAAAACATTGGCTACCAGAATCCCATTTAAACTGCTTTCAAAGATTAAATTCAACAAACAGGAGAGGTGAGCAGCACTGGACATTTTAAAAACTAATTGACTATTATTATTCAGTTATGATAAATGTGAAATGTACTGAAAATAACCTGGATAATTATTTGAGGATATAATCTCAAAAAGATAATTTTACTAATAAGTAACTTCATTAGCTAGAAAATCAATGTCAGGCTCAAGGTAGAAAATGTGTATATGAATATTCAATGTGTGCAAAATTTCAAATGTACATTGCTTTATGACTCTACTAACTTTCTTGTCTTCTCTAAACTCAAGAAATTAAATATGATAAAGATTTTCCCAATGATAGTGTGAAGGTGCAAAATGAGGTTAAATATATAAAAACATTTTGGGAAATTTTAAATACTACATAAATGTGTTCTATCTGTATTGTCGTCTAGTAGAATACATATAAGGATATTTCTAGACAATTTCACTCAGCCATATATTAGTAGTTTATGATTTCAAGGCATTTACATATCTAGTTATAGAGAGACTTATTTATAGAACTAACCATAATATGATGCTGCTACAACAAAATAAATATAGATTGGGCAGTTTAACTAAAAGACACTTATTTCTCATGGTTCAGGAAGCTGGGAAGCCCATGATTCAAGTTCCAGAAGATTTTGTGCCTACAAGAACCTGCAGGACTTGTATGTGGCTGCCTTCTTGCTATACCCTCACATGAGAGAGACAGAGGGTTCTGATTTCTTCCTCATTCTATACAGGAAGGAATCCTATCCTGAAGATTCTATCCCCATGACTGCCTATAAACTTAATCACCTTCTAAGGGTCTCACCTCCAGACAGGATCGCATTTCTTCAACATGAGAATTTATGGGGGAGAACTAAGACATGAACATTCAGCCATAGCAGGAACCATTCACATAACTGCCAATTTTTATAGGAAATCTGATCACACTTGAATGACTAATTCTATCAAAAAAAAAAAAAAACCTTTGCCAACATTCTTTCTTTATTTTATATATGTATATAGTGTGTGTGTGTGTGAGAGAGAGAGAGAGTGTGTATGAATACCTGGGGAAGCAGGCTGGGGAAGCCAGCGTGGAAGATAAGGAAGTTTATAATCTAGAAATGCCAGCAAACAGTGCAAATTAAAATTTTCCAAATGTACTAGCCCTGACCCTAGTGAGATGGTGCACATGTTTCCTAAGACACCAGGAGGTTAGGGTTAGGGTTAGGGTTAGTTGACAAAGATGTCAACATTCTTATATGAGTTTGCTTCAAAACACAGAGAAATCAGGAAATATCATCTTGCTCTTCTCCATATTTTAGAGATTTCATATTGAATTTAAGATTCCCTCCTTTGATTGGCTTCAGTCTATCTAAATTCAATCCATTCTAGATACATAAGTTTGCGTGTATGTGTGTGGGGCCAGTTTCCTCACATTATCAAAAATTGCGTGATATTCTTTTCTAATACTTAACAGAAAACAAAATTTATTGTGGGGTTTCTAGGGGTTAAATAATATGTTGGGAGCCCGGACAGTAATTCAAGTTGGTTAGTTTGACAATTTGAGATAACTGCACTTGCCTAGAGGACGGCATATGTCACTCATTCTATTACTACATTGTTATTGTCAGTACCTTGGCATCTTGACATTTCTTCTCCAAGCCATGCTGCTTTTAGTTTTATTTTTCTGATTTCTTTAAATATACTGCACTTGTATGAGTCACGCATGAAAAATATAATCTTTAACTTTTTAATCTGTGTAGGAAAACATAACATATTCTTCAGCTTAGAAGTAATTCTAAAATATCAAAGAAAAATAAAATGAGCCTAGTAATGATTTAATTGATATTGCCTAGATCAAAATTAAAAGACATTCACTATACTATTAATTTTCTAAAGAGTTTTTTGAATACACTATTGTTATGTATGTCATTTTCTTTTATATTTTAAATTGCATGTTTTTAGCTTATGTGTTTTGCAAGAAGCAATTGGGTATTGGTTATTTCAAGACTGTGTAGGAAGTTATTTCAAGTTAATTCCCTAGGAAAATTACTAAACCAGCAAATCAGCATGACTAGAATTGGCTCCCTACCATCTGTGCTATAAGAGGATGCCAGTAAGTGTTAGCTTTCTTCCCCAACAGCTTACCCAACCAAATTTTACCGACCTGCCTGATGTTTTTCCCTTTTGTTTTCTACCTTTATCTACCATATTCTAAAATGTGTTTTATTTCATCATACTTTTAAGCTATGGCTTCCATAAAGATTTCTATCAGGAAGGCAGTAGAACTTGAGCCCATGAGCTTTGACAATTTAAACACTGGTTCAAATTTTAGTTTCATCGTTTATTGATTTGTAACCATGTTCAGTTGAGAAGGGCATGGCAACCCACTCTAGTATTCTTGCCTGGAGAATCCCATGGACAGAGGAGCCTGGTGGGCTATAGTCCATGGGGTCGCAAAGAGTCAGTCTTGACTGAAGTGACTTAGCAAGCTCAACTAAACTCTGAATTCTAATTTCCTCATCTGTAAAATGAGGATAATAGGAATTTACTCAGAGGAAAGGGTAGGGTTTAAAACATAAAATTGCAAAACATGTAACCCACTGCCCACTACGTGGTAGTAAGCTTATGTAATATACATCATCTCCACTGTTGCTGTAATTATGACAACCTTAAAAATGAATGGTGATGGTATATAATGGTTATATAGAAATACAGAATCTACATTTGTTGTGCAAATATTTCTTTTTTATACTGGAAGCTACCTTTGAAATAATCTTTGCATCTTATTCATAGGAAAGGCATCTTCATGGCAAATGTTTAATTAGATATAGATATTATGGGATTATTTCATCAGTGTAAGTATAAAGGTACTCAATTTGAATTCTCAAAAGACTTTGGTTACAGCCTAGGGTTTTAAGTTCAGCCCTGTTTATCAGAAATATCAGTTATTAAGATACACATTTTAGTTAAATGGATGTTTGAGGCTTTAGGAGAGAATCTATCTTAAATAAGGAACTTTATTTTACAAAAATAAAAAAAAGCAATAAGAACAAATTCTTGCTCAGTTCAGTTCAGTTGCTCAGTCATGTCCGACTCTTTGTGACGCTATGAACTGCAGCACGCCAGCCTTCCCTGTCCATCACCAACTCCCGGAGTTCACCCAAACCCATGTCCATTGAGTCAGTGATGGCATCTAACCATCTCATCCTCTGTTGTCCCCTTCTCCTCCTGCCCTCAATTTTTCCCAGCATCAGGGTCTTTTCAAATGAGTCAGCTCTTTGCAACAAGTGGCCAAAGTATTGAAGCTTCAGCTTCAACATCAGTCCTTCCAATGAACACCCAGGACTGACCTCCTAATTCCTGCTAGCAATGGTTTAGTTTATTTATGTATATAGATATCTATTGTTTAAAGCCTGCATGAAAAATCTCACGGAATATGCTTTAGAAACCTCAACATTTTAGTTGACCTATAATCCTCTAAGGATATTATAAAGTGACTAATACACCAATGAGAAGTTTTAAATTAATTTAACTTATAAAATGAACATTAAGATTCGTTTAGCTCTTAATCCATCAGGTAATATTTTTATTATGGTCAATAATTCAGAATCTATTTCAATAGTACAAGTTCTCAAAGGAGAATGTAATACAAAGATTAGTTTTATCTTTGTTTTGAATCCCCATTTTTTGTTGATCTTGCTTAACTTTTTCTAGAGTTTCTAATTGCTCAAATTAAATAGTCAATTAATGAAGGCTTAAATTAGAACACTAGAAAACTATTTATATTTTATTTTTCTTACTCCCTCTCCCTGCCTCAACTGAATAATTAAGAATATCACTCTGCAAGTGGATGCAGACTACCTGACAAAATTAATTTTTGGAAATTCACCGTCTACATAAACTAGGAATGTGTGTTAGTCACTCATTCGTGTTCGACTCTTTGCAGCCTCATGAAGCTCACCAAGCTTCTCTGTGCATGGGATTCTCCAGGCAAGAATACTAGAGTGGCTTGCCATTCCCTTCGCTAGGGGATCTTCCTGACCCAGGGATCAAACCCAGATCTCCTATACTGCAAGCAGTTTCCTTACCATCTGAGCTACCAGGGAAGCTCTACCAAATTAGAAATGGTATATAGTAATTTCTCTGCAAACATGTATCATATGTGAGAGCAGCAATGGAGATGGGGGAAGAATAAAGATTTTTAGATACATCAAAATTATATTTTATTAGAGATTTCTGTATGATAGAAGTCTCTTATAAGCAAGGGAATACCTGGAAAAGTATAAATCCTATTATTTCGGAATCTAGCATTAACAGTCTATATTTAAAAGATTTCTAATGTGCTAAGTTTTATATTGCTATCAAAATCCTTATTATATAGAAAATGCTGTAGATAACATCCAGGAGATTACCAGATATATTAAAAACTTCCCTAAAATTAACTCATTTGAAAAGGATTAATATCTACAGAGTAAAAAGTCCATTATTCCCTATTTAAATTCTGTTTATTGGAACTAAAGTTATTGGTATATTGTCATATGGTTCCTTAAAATTAAGCACACCTACACTCAATTATTTGCCAAGTTTCACGGCCTAAACACATGAAAAATATGGTTACTCAGTTTAGAGATGAAAACAAATTTGATTTCAGTCCTAGAGGCCCAGAAACCCAATTTTGATTATTGTCTTACATTAAATTAGATTTTGCTCACCATGATTTAAATTTTTAATTTCTCTCTCCAGTAACTTAAACTTACTAGTTTGCCAAGCATTCATTGGTTTTGTTTATAGACAATTTATTTTATACTTTTGTCATTTTGCATTGTATTCCTGCCTAAATATGGTGAACAAAAGGCCACACTCATTTTTAAAATGTTTTGATTTTTTTTTGTTTATGACATGACTTTTTTATTTTTTATTTTTATATTGGATTGTAGTTGATTTATACTATTGTGTTAGTTTTGGGTGCACAGTAAAGTGATTCAGTTTTACATATATTCATTCTTTTTCATATTATTTTACCATATAGATTATTACAGAATATTGAAGACAACACCCATTTAATATTCAACAATGATAACATAATGTTAACTCATCTTAACCCACTTCTCTTTAGAGTTAGCATAGTGACAAATGGGGAGTGATGTTTTATTTATTTTTAAACAAGCTTACGTTACTTTTTTCTTGTATAAGAAATGTGTAGTGGCTACAGCTGGAGTGTAGGTTGCCTACACGGAAAAGGTTGTATGGGTCTTCACAAAATAGTCAGTGAATTCCTGGATAGGGAGGTTTGGTGAACACAGTCTCTTTCCAGAGGTTGGAATGAGATAGCTGTTGGTCTTAGAGATGGCATGGAATCCATGTCTGGAGCATGGAAGGAGGAAGATTTATCCACCCAACATATATTCCTAATAGGTCAATGATGGTTCCATGAGGGTTAACTGTTTTAATGTCTGAGTTCACATTTTTGCATGCTAGGGTGGTTTCTAACACGTGTCAATTTTATAGGTTAGAAAAGATTCTCAGTAAGAAATAGAGGCAAAAGGCCTAGGCAGATCAAAGTGAAAGCTACTAAGATGCACCAGTGCAAACTTGGACAAAGTCTCTTCAGAAGATATTGCTATATTAGAAGCTAAAATAAGAGTTTGAACCCAATCTTTTATTCACGTATTCAAATGCACCTAAAAGATTGAGGGATAAATTCAGGAAGCAAATTATATTTCACAAAAATGTATATAGTATATCTTACTATTGATGAATCTTCATAACATACGCAAGAATAAAAAAGTATGTAGAGGAACTTCTAATGTAGCTTCTAAGAACTCTTGTCACAGAAATTTTAAGAGCCGTCATAGTGTAAAATGCCAAAATAGCTATTTAAATATATGTGTGTATATATATATATACACACATATATATATATATGTGTGTACACATATACACATATATGTGTGTATATATACATATATATACACACATGTGTGTGTATGCACATATATGTGTATATGCATACACATATTCAGTTCAATTCAGTTCAATTCAGTTCAGTTGCTCAGTCGTGTCCAACTCTTTGCGACCCCATGAATCGTAGCACGCCAGGCCTCCCTGCCCATCACCAACTCCCGGAGTTTGCTCAAACTCATGTCCATTGAGTCAGTGATGGCGTCCAACCATCTCATCCTCTGTCGTCCCCTTCTCCTCCTGCCCCCAATCCCTCCCAGCATCAGGGTCTTTTCCAATGAGTCAACTCTTCACATGAGGTGGCCAAAGTATTGGAGTTTCAGCTTCAGCATCAGTCCTTCCAATGAACACCCAGGACTGATCTCCTTTAGGATGGACTGGTTGGATCTTCTTGCAGTCCAAGGGACTCTCAAGAGTCTTCTCCAACACCACAGTTCAAAAGTATCAATTTTTTGGCACTCAGGTTTCTTTATAGTCCAACTCTCACATCCATACATGACCACTGGAAAAACCATAGCCTTGACTAGATGGAACTTTGTTGGCAACATAATGTCTCTGCTTTTTAATATGCTATCTAGGTTGGTGATAACTTTCCTTCTGAGGAGTAAGCGTCTTTTAATTTCATGGCTGCAATCATCATCTGCAGTGATCTTGGAGCCCCCCAAAAAATAAAGTCTGACAGTGCTTCCCCATCTGACAGTGCTTCCCCAATCTGTCCCCAGCTGACAATGTTTTCCCATCTATTTCCCATGATAGGACCAGATGCCATGATCTTAGTTTTCTGTATGTTGAGCTATATTAGTCTCTTACAAATAATCTTATTTTTATTTTTATATGCAACATTATATGACAAGTTCTTGTTTTTCTCACTTTGGAATGTAATCGAACTATTAATGCCTTCATAGGCTTGACATCTGCATTTCAATTAAAAGCAAAACTACAGAAGAGCCATTTAACAATACAATAATTCTCAAGTTATTGTACACAGTGATAAACATCCATCAGACAAACAGTGTATCAAGGACATTGTTTCACAAGTATAAGTGGAAAATAAATAAGAAAAGCAATTTATAGGTGAGAGAGAATAAAAACACTAAGAGATTGGCTTTCAATACTTAGAATACCAAGGATTTGTGCTTTCAAGTTTCCATGATCATTCTAATCAGATCTCAACACATAGACGTTAAAGGCTAGAGTGTAAAAAAGAGAATATCCCTAATACTCTCTCACATAGTTCATTAAAAATATGTTTTCTTAGTTCTTCAAATTATATTTCCCCAAACCATCTGATTAGAATATTGTTTTCACAGTGAACTTTGGAATTGAATCTAGTTTTGAGTTTATGGAAAATATCACACAAACATCATGAATTGATTATATAGCCTTGAAAATTTTTATCTAAGTGTTCAGTTCTCTCACTGATCAATGAAGAAGAGCAAGTATTGCATTTGTGGGGAACTATGGAATTTTCCAATGACAAGTATTTCAGATAAAGATGCATATATAAACAACAGCTAGATAGCAACAGAGTATACTTCAAATCAGCTATGCTCTCTGTCTATATCATCAGCTCATGAGCTTTAATGCAGAGCTGTTGTTTACATTTAACCCCAATATCAAATATGGGTTATATGTTAATCTAAGAACAACATATATGATTTTGTCAAAGACTTATTTCAATACTGCCCCATCCCATATCCACACATTATTAAATATGGAACTTAACCTGATTACACTAACACCAAAAATGCTGAATCTAAAATTCAATTTAAAAAGAATCTCTAAAAATATTTCTTATTATAACGGCTAATTTTATATTTCAACCTGGCCAGGCTATTGTACCCATTTGTTTGGTAGAACACCAGTCTGGATGTTGCTGAAAAGGCATTTTTTAAGATGTGACAACATTCAACACAGTAGACTTTTAGTGAAGCAAATTAACCTCCACAATGTGTTTTATCAGTTGAACTCCTTACTAGAAAAGATCGAGGTCCCCAAGAAGGCAGGAAATCTGACTCCAAACTGTCTTCAGGTTTAAGACTACAGTTATTTTCAGAATTTTCATATTTGTGGCCTCCCCTGAAAATTTAGGACTTTTCCACCCCTACAATTGCAGGAGCCAATTCTTTATAATAAGTGTGTTCTTCTAGAGAAAAATTTGGCATCAAGTCTTGAACATGTGAATTTGTGGGGGAGGGGTAGGACACTGAACTTTCAGCCCATAGCAGAAACCATTAGCATATGTGCCAGCACTTAGAGAAAATCTGATCAAACTTGAATTCTTTCAATTTTTTTTTTTTTTACCAATATTCTATTTTTCTTTGTGGATGCCAGGGGTAGTGAGTTATTTTGGGTTATTTGAATTTTCCAAATTCCATTTTAATTTTTTTACTGACTTATGACTATATCTCTTAGTACACTATTTTAGTGCTTATTTCTGGTATTGAAATACACTTACCAAATTCTATATGGGCCACTTAGAATTAATGTTTTACCATTTCAAATAAAAGAAAGAAACCCAACAAGCTCTACAAGGTTTTACTCTCCCAGCAATGCCCTATTAAGGACACTTCTAATTTCATTTGTTTTGCTATAAGCCGTTTTGGTAGGAAGTCTTACTTCAGTCATTGGCTATTAACTAGCCAGTTATTAAATCTCTCCCCTCTATGGGACTGCAAGAAGATTAGACCAGTCAATCCTAATGGAAATCAACTCTGAATATTCATTCGAAAAACTGATGATGAAGCTAAAGCTCCAATACTTTGGCCAATTGTGAAGAGCTGACTCATTAGAAAAGACCTTGACACTCAGAAAGATTGAAGGCAAAAGGAGAATAGGGTATCAGAGGATGAGATGGTTAGATAGCATCACTGACTCAGTGGATATGAATCTGAGAAAACTCCAGGAGATAGTGAAGGACAGGAAAGTCTGGTGTCTGGTAGTTCATGGGGGTCTCAGAGAGTCATATGCCACTTACCAACTGTACAGTCGCAACTGTGAATTGAATACTTGCTACCCTTCCCCACCTGCATATCAAGTATTTTGAGGTCACGAGTCATGGCATATTTTATTTTTAATCATTTTAATCATTTTAATTTAATATTTTATTTTAATTTTAATCTGTAGAAATTGACAAGCAGGAATAAATTGAAAATTACAGTTTTGGAATTTGGAAGCTAAAAGGTACTAGACAGCTATGATGTAAGGTTAAGAAAGTGGGAACTCAGGGGGGAAGGACAGATAGTCCAGGCCTAGAAGATAAAAATCATATTTTACCACAATTAGTATTTAAAACAATTTAAGCAAGAGGGTCTTAGCACTGATTGCTAATGTTCATATTAGTGGGAGAATTGCAGAATGGAAAATACAAGAGCAGAATTCCTCAGAAATCTTGTTTAAGGAGCAAAGTGCTGAGTATTGAAACAACCATTATAGTATTCTTAAATAAATTCACTTTCCAGGTCAGAATTATTGATTTATTATCAATAATTCAATAAAACACCTACATACCAGAAGGCCCCGTTGGGACTTCAGTGGAATAAATATTTGTCTCATATGGTGGACATCTGCCAAATGTTAACAAAGATAATGAACACCTTAAATAACTTTCATTGGGCTTAAGAGAAGTAATGCGTGCATTAATAAGAGAAAATAAGCATCATTTATGTCTTACTCTCTTTTTACATGCAGGAAGATCTTAAAGCCAATCAACGATTCTTACTTGAAAGTTATGCTATGCCCAATAATGTATAACTTTTCAAAGCAGTCACTGACCTTGGTGATGTTTTCACTCTGCACATTTGTTTCTTTTCTTTTCTTTTTTTTCCATTTATTTTTATTAGTTGGAGGCTAATTACTTTACAGTATTGTAGTGATTTTTGCCATACATTGAAATGAGTCAGCCATGGATTTACATGCGTTCCCCATCCCGATCCCCCCTCCAGTCTCCCTCTCCATCCCATCCCTCTGGGTCTTCCCAGTGCACATTTGTTTCTCATAATACATAAGATGAAATTCCTTAGTGTCTCTATTGGTCCTGATTGATACTACATTGATATTATTGATATTGACCCAGGTTTTTGACAGAATGTGCCATATATTGTGGTTTCCCCTGGTGGCTCAGATGGTAAAGTATCTGCCTGCAATGTGAGAAACCTGAGTTCAATCCCTGGGTTAGGAAGACTCCTTGTGTTGGTCCTTTAATGGACCGGGACCTGGTGGTCCGGAATCGAGGATAAGAAAGTAAGAGAGAGAAGGAGGCTGCTATCCCCTGGTTTAGGTGGAAAGCCAATAGAGCCCTGTTCTCAGGGATCGCGCTGCTGCACGTGGGCACCAGGCGCCCTCTCGGGTGGGTGAAGGCAAGTGCGCCTTCTCGAGAGGGGCTTAGAAGCCCGGGCAAGAAAGTGAGCTCAGCGGGGCCTCCGGGCTCCAAGGAATTAGCCAGAAATAGAGAGAGAGAGAAAGACAGGAAGAATAGAAAGAAAGAAAGAAAGACACGGGGACCAAAGCTCTGATGGAGCAAAGGCATTTTAATCAACATGGCGTGGGCATATATACTGTCTTACAAGGTGGTTATTCTCAACAAAGATAAATATTAAAATTCCAGACTTACAAAACATAAGAAGATCCCTATCAAAGAGAGAGTTGCAAACAATCACCTTTTCATAAGAAGGAAGAGGGTACTTATCACTGTAATAAGAAATGCCTGGATTCCTCAGCCCCGGGAAAGGCGTGCCTCTCCTCTTAATTCCTGAATATTCAGGAATTAATAAGGGCCAGAGGGTTCCTGACAGATCCAAAACAGCACACAGGAAGCCTGTTGTTAAATGCTTCCTGACACCTTGGAGGGGGGCATGGCAATCCCCTCCAATATTCTTCCCTGGAGAATCCTACCGGACAGAGGAGCCTGGCAAGCTATAGTACATGGGATCACAAAGAGTCAGACACAGCAGAGTGACTATATCAATGTAATATTGATTATTCAGCTAGTAATATCATAAAAAATATTATATATGTGATTTGGTTATACTAGGCTTTCTATTTTAGAAGATCAAGGTGCTTTATTTTACTTCTTAGTGATTTAAAATCACAAATTCCTACATTTTGCTAAATTTATCTTCAACAGTCTGTGAAATGTATGATGGAATGCATCTGAATATGATTACACAGTGGGTTAACATTTTTATGGCTTTAATGATACCCTGTGTAATGATCAGGACCAATAGAGACATTTAGAAATTCCATCTTATGTATTGTGAGAAACAAATGTGCATAGTGAAAAAATCACCATGCTCAATGGTTGCTTTGGAAAGCTATTCATTACTGGGCATAACATAACTTTCAAGTAAGAATGACTGATTGGCTTTAAGATCTTCTACATAAAAATACAGTAAGACATAAATGATTCTTCTTTTCTCTTACTAATACATTCATTGCTTCTCTTAGGCCCAATGAAACTTATTTAAGGTGTTCACTGCTGTCATATATTTTATCTAGTTAACTACCAATTATCTTATGTGAACTCTGCCCTTCGTCTTACAGAAGTTTAGAAATAAATCTAAGATCACATATCTAGTAAGTGGCCACAAGATATGGCTTTGCAAAAGACACTGTTTTAAATGAGACATATGAAATCAAGATAGTTTATCATTGGTTAATTTTATTCATTGACAAGACTTCATTAAATATTCTATAAGAGTGATAGTGATACATGCATAAAGAAATAATATTGCAATCACACAACTACCAAAGAAAATCCAGACATAACACTTTATTTATTGTAGGACTGCATTGTGTGGCAACAACTTTCATTGCTAAAATGCTTTTAGGCAGAGAAAAATCACTGTAGAATATGTTATAATTAATGGTTTGGTAAAGGAAAATTTGAACTGTGCATTGAGGAGATATATGGTCAGCCTGGGAGATAAAAAAGAGAATTAAATAGGGTATTTCAGAAAAGGTGGCATAAGATACATGGGAAAGGAGTCTGAGTTCATCCTAATCCAAAGTGCCTAGGAGTGCAACCTCCATCAACTCAATTTGCAACATGTTAGCCTCCCACACCCTATCCTAATAATTTCACCCTCTTTGTCTGGTCCTCTCAGCTCCCAAATTCCTCCAATTCATCAAGAACTCTGGTGCATTTGTCCCTTGATATTTCTCTGACTCTGAAAGCTTATGCTTTTTTCTCTTTCCTACTTGGTTTAAATTCCATGGCTAATAATGATTTTTTATCTTCTCTTCTTACCTAGCTTTGACTCTAAGAGCAGTCATCAATGATATTTCCTTCACTAACATTTTTTTTTCTCCTTCTTTGTGATTTTCTCCTTATTTCACTCTCTAGGCAAAAACAAAATGTTGTTGAAATCTAATACCCTACCTACCCTCTACTTTTACCTGTGTTGAGTATGACAGGAGAAAGCACATGATGACAGGCTCTTAGTTTTGCCTTACAAACCTGATTTTTTAAGTTAATTTAGTCTTTACCTTCCTAAATAATTTTGCATCTTTAATTCTCTCTTTAAAGTCCCATCTCCTTCCCCAGCTCTTCACTTAGTTGATGAGCTTGCTTAATAGGAGCAATCAGAGGAATTTCACATTAAATGTTACAACTTACCTGCATCTGCACATATGTAGGCTCTTTCTTCACTTCATTTTTTAAAATATAAACTGCCCGTGTCACGTCTAAATTGAGTCCCTTTATTTTTATTGTTGTTCAGTTGTCAAGTCCTGTCCAACTCTGTGACCGTGGACTGCCATGCACCATGCTTCTCTGTCCTTCACTACCTTCCAGAGTTTGCTCAGATTCACGTCCATTAATTTGGTGATGCTATCTAACCATCTCTTGCTCGGCTACCTCCTTCTCCCTCTGCCTTCAGCCTTCCCCAGCTTCAGAGTCTTTTCCAATGAGTAGGCCATGTAAATCAGGTGGCCAAAGTATTAGAACTTCAGCTTCAGCATCAATTCTTCCAAAGAATATTCAGAGTTGATTTCCTCTAGGATTGACTGGTTTGATCTCTTTGTAGTTCAAGAGACTGGATTTATTGCATCCCATTCACTGAAGTACTCTGATTCTGTAATTATTCCCCCTTGTCTTCTGTGTTATCAAATTCTCCATCTTTAATGTATTCATATCCCAGCTTATTATTCAGTAATCACATGAACTTGAGGAAGCTATGTAATACCTTGGAACCTCAATTCCCTTTTATTAAGAAAGAAAGAAAAGAAGAAGAAAGAAAGACAGAAAGGAGAAAGATTATTTTCCACTGTATGAGTTTGCTGAGAATTTATTGTGACAAATTTAAATGCCTTGGCATGATTCATAGTGGATGCTAAATATTCAATTAATATATGTGTAGAACTTATAGGATTTTATATATGTATATATATGTATAGTGTATCATATATCATTATAATTTGTGATATATATTACATATTAAATATAATATAAATAAGTGTACCTATATTAAATATATATATATATGTATATAAATACGCATCCTACCCTGCCATTGTCCACTCCATTTGGCCCAAGTAGCCTCAAGTTCCTAAACCTGACTCTGAAATGAGAGATACATTTTTGGTAAAGAACTCAACATGCAGTATGGATGAGAGCTACCTCTGGACAACTTATAAACACAAGAACAAAAAGTGAATGTGTGTTCTTAATAGCCACTGAGATATTGGGATTATTTTGTTATTCTACATTATCACAGGAATAGCTAACTAATACTGATCATAAGCAGTTTTCCTTGTCTGAAGAATTAATAACTACCATGACAAAATAAAGGCAGAGAAAGAAAAAATTATACTGCAGCAAGAGAGTTAAAGTATGAACATGCACATCATTGCTAGAAAGTCTGGGTTTGATTGCTATCTGTGTTCTTCCAACCAGTAAGATTTATTGGCTCCCTAAGCTTCTAATTCCTTAAATTAGATAGTAAATAATACTACATCTCTATTGAGTTGCTATAAATACTAAATTTAAAAGATGCAAAATTTCCTAGAATAGAACCAATCATAGAACCAGTAATTAACGTATATTATGTTCTATCCTGATAACATCCTGGAGGACAGAGAAACCTGGAGTGCCACAGCCCATGGGGTCACAAAGAGTCTGACGTGACTTAGCTACTAAACAACAGTAACGAATCCTGATAATAAGGATTAGAGATACTGATATAAGCAAACACATCAATAGAATCACTTTGAAAGTGTCTTAACTCAGAGTAAAGACTCAACATGTGTTTGGTGTATTTATGAATGAATTTTATATATCCTCAAATAATTTCATCTAATTTTATAATTAAATCATCCGAATAAGTGAACATAGGTTAAAAGAAGAATATTCTTTGTTCTATTTCTTGTGTCTGTGTTGTTGTTCAGTTGCTAACTAGGGGAAGCATGCCAGGCTTCCCTGTCCTTCACTATCTCCCATAGTTTGCTCAAACTCATGTCCATTGAGTTGGTAATGTCATCTCATCCTTTATTGTTCCCTTTTTCTCCTGCCTTCAATCTTTCCCAGCATCAGGGTCTTTTCCAATGAGTTGGCTCTTCACATCAGGTGGCCAAAAGATTGGAGCTTCAGCTTCAGCATCAGTCCTTCCAGTGAACACCCAGGACTGGTCTCCTTTAGGATGGACTGGTTGGAGCTCCTTGCAGTCCAAGGGACTTTCAAGAGTCTTCTGCAACACCACAGTCTGAAAGAATCAATTCTTTGGCATTCAGCCTTCTTTATGGTCCAAGTCTCACATCTGTACATGACTACTGGAAAGACCATACCTTTGACTATACAGACCTTTGTTGGTGAAGTGATGTCTCTGCTTTTGTCTGTGTAGTACAAAGTAAATAATTCATTTAGCATTTATACAGTGATTAAAGTGGAAAAAAATCTGTCAGTAAGAACTCATGGGGACTTGTATTCATATTTCTTAAAAAATGATGACCGCTCCTAATAACCAGATTGAGGTCTTGGAATACAATTTTCCACTAAAGGAAATAATTGAGTGAAATACCCATTTCCAGTGAAATGCCTGCTTCCAGTTCAAATGGAGAATAACCAAAGATGGAACATTCTTGACATCAATGGGAATAATAAATACAACACAAGTGGAAGTAGAAGCCCTATTTGCTCAGTCAACTACCAGACCAGGCTGTAGCAGACCATGCTCCTCTTTTCATGGAATTTTCCAGGCAAGAATACTGGAGTGAGTATTCATCCTTTTTTCCAGAAGATCTTCCCAAGCCAGGAACTGAACCCATGTCTGCATTGCAGGCAGGTTCTTTCCCATCTGAGCCACCAGGGAAGCCCAATAAGTATAATACATCAAACCAAATCAAATATATTTAATTTCACCAGTTTAAAATGAAACTAATTTTCATTTTTAACTATAGAAAACTAATCTATTTGTCTTTTGAAGATTCTAGAAAATTAACTTTGTAACAGTTGGTAAAGAGTGGAGAGAATCTATTCTCCCTTTCCTCTTAACTATGTCTCCTGGTAACTAAGACATGGATGAAATGAAATATATTTTTAAAAAATATATTCTAGTTTTGTGAAGAAGAAATTTTAGAATGAGAGCAAATTCATCCATTCAAATATCTAAAGAATTAATAGAAAACTCATGGTGGCTAGTATCACAACATGTGTGCATGTGTGTGATCAGTTGTGCCCAACTCTTTGTGACAACCTGTGCTGTAGCCTACCAGGCTCCTCTGTTCAAGGCAATTCCCAGGCAAGAATACTGAAAGTGGGTTAACATTTTCTTCTCCAGGGGATCTTCCCAACCCAGGGATCGAACCTGTGTCTCCTGAATTGGCAAGTGGATTCTTTACCACTGAACCTCTTGTAACACACACACTGCAACATGAAAGACAAATACTACATTCTTCCTAACTGAAGTAAGCATATCATCTATGAAGTAGCCTTTCCAAAACATTGACATTTAATCTAATTACACCCTAACTCTAATTACTGATTATCAATGAAAAAAAATTACAAGTGACAGACATGTATTAAATTGTAACATCAAGCCCAACTAGCAAAACCCAGATTGTGGGAAATTTCAGACAAAAATTGGCTTCTTAGACAAAGAAGTAGCAACTTAAAAGAGAACAAGAGGGCACAGATGGATTAAAAAAATAACAATCGAAAAGAAGGAAAGCTATGGAATAATTATTTTACATAACATTATAGTGCTTATCATAAAAGCCAGGAGGTAATCAGAAGGAGAATCAGTAGAATGTATATGTAGAATTTCTATTTTCTAACCAGAAAAGTGTTAGTGACTAAGTTGTGTCTCTTTGTGACCCCATGGACTGTAGCCCACCAGGCTCCTCTGTTAATGGAATTCTCCAGGCCAGAATACTGGAGTGGGTAGCCTTTCCCTTCTCCAGGTGATCTTCCCAACCCAGGGATTGAACCCCGGTCTCCTGCATTGCAGGCAGATTCTTTACCATCTGAGCCACTAGAGAAATGTTTTCTGACCTAATAGTTGTTAAAGAGTGCTAGCTTTTAAATAACTTACAAAGCTCTAAACTTTTAAATGCTTTTATTTAAATATAAAAATATTGAAATACAGTTGAGAGTTTGGGATTAGCAGATGCAGACTTGTATGCACAGGATGGATAAACAACAAGGTCCTATTGTATAGCACAGAGAAATATAGTAAATACTCTGTGATAAAGACAAAAGCTATGAAAAGTGTGTGTGTGTGTATATATATAAACTATTGCTCTGCAGCAGAAATTAAACATATTTAAAATCAACAATACTTCAATAAATTTTTAAATAATATATAAGGAGTTTAAGAAATACTGTTAAACAATTTTTTTTTTTTAACCTTAGGAAGTCTCACATTGCTAATGCTTACTCTGGATTATTCAGAGAAATTTAGCATGTAACATTTCACAATCTGACTTGTGAAGAACTACTTTATTCCCAAAACACTTATTAACACTCCTTAAAATTTCTGTTTTTTAAAGCACAGTCCAGAAATCACTCATCTGTTCAATACATGTGTCTAGTTTAGTGGTATCCCAGGTCACAGTAGTCCAGTGATTTTATTCCACTAAAAATCTCAGTTATCACATAACTATGTTAAATTTACTAAGTTGTCTTCAGTGTGGACAGTCTTGAAGACGTTAAGCAATGATTGCAAATGGGAATTTTTTTAAGTGGAAACTGTTTCAGTTCTTATAAAATATCATTGAACACATACTGAGTTTACTTCTAAGTTTTTGATTTTCTGACACTTCCCATTGCTTTCTTGATTGTTAAATCTGGATATGTCTTTTTCTGTAAAGATAACAAACCTAAGATTTTGTACAATATCGTTCAACACAAAAGTAAGAGATATGATATTAGAATCTCACAGCTACAGTGTTTATATAGGATAGTTCTGTTGCAAACCTTGGAAAATGATAAAAAGCTCACATATCTTGAGCTACTCATCCCCTTTAAATATACAAGATTTAAGCTGACCTTCCAATATAAGATCAAATACTGTAGCAATATATTGTCGAGATATGATGTTTCCCTCTAGAACTCTAGAGCATTCATATTCCATCGAGGTAAGTAAGATTGTTGGTGTTTAGTCACTAAGATGTGTCTGACTCTTTACCCCATGGACTGTAACCCACAAAGCTCCTCTGTCCATGAGATTTCCCAGCAAGAATACTGGAGTGCATTGCCATTTCCTTCTCCAGGGGCTCTTCTTGACCCAGGGATCCAATCCATGTCTCCTGCACTGGCAGCTGTGTTCTTTACCACTGAGCCACCAGGGATGCTCAGTAAAGTTAGGGGGCAAGAAAGTTGTAGTGTATGCAGAAAATAATCAATTTTCTATATTATAAAGTCCAGAATTAATTCTTAAGGCTTTGTGCTATCAGAGTGTTTGGGCAACCTTAAATGGGAAGTCACCTTACAAGAAGAGATTATTCATTAAGATTTTCAGAAGAGCACTGAGCATAGATACAATTAACATAGTTAATGACTTTAAATAGACCAAGTAGAGTTTTATGTCAAGCATAAGACACTATAGAAAGACAGAATTTATTTTATACAACTCTAAGAGTGAGAGTTCAATCTCTTGCACAATTAACTTCCCCAAAATGAAAGATTTCTTTTTTCAAAACAAAGTTACTGCCCCATTTACCAGCTTATACCTTTTATTTCTTTTTTCTGTTACTAAGGGAACTTTTTTTTTTCCCCCTAAGGGAACTTTTAAAGAAGTGTCTAGCCTCAGAAATACTGATTTCCCCTCCTCCCCCCCTTTTTGGTTGAATTGCTGCTGCTGCTACTGCTAAGTCACTTCAGTCGTGTCTGACTGTGCGACCCCATCCCTGGGATTCTCCAGGCAAGAACACTGGAGTGGGTTGCCATTTCCTACTCCAATGCATAAAAATGAAAAGTGAAAGTGAAGTCGCTCAGTCATGTCTGACTCTTCGCGACCCCATGGACTGCAGCCCACCAGGCTCCTCCGTCCATGGGATTTTCCAGGCAAGAGTACTGGAGTGGGGTGCCATTGCCTTCTCCCTGGGCTGAATTAATTGACCATAAGTGAGGCTGAGCACCAAAGAATTGATGTTTTCAAATTGTGTTGCTGGAAAAGACACTTGAAAGTCCCTTGTGCTGCAAGGAGATCAAACCAGTCAGTCCTAAAGGAAATCCGTCCTGAATATTCATTAAAAGAACTGATGCCAAAGCTGAAGCTCCAATACTTTGACCACCTGAGGTGAAGAGCAGACTCATTGGAGAAAAACCCTGATGCTGGGAAAGATTGAAGGCTAAAGGAGAAGGGTGAGGCAGAGCTTGAGATGGTTCGAAATCATCACCAACTCAATGGAAATTAGAGCAAACTCTAGGATATAGTAAAGGACAGGGAAGCCTGGCATGCTGCAGTCTATAGGGTCACAAAGAATGTGACACAACTTAGCAACTGAACACATATATATTAATAAAATATTAAAGATAAACCATAATTATTTTCTACCTCTCTATATTGTTTAAGCAACTTCTTCAATATATCAGTTTATTGATGTATCAATATGAGCATCAGGTAGTAAAATAAGTCCAAGTTTCAAGCTGCTTAATTCTTATAAACACAGAGCTAAACCTGCATAACTCACTCAAATGTTAAGAGCTGAAATGCATCTCAGATGAATACAGATCAACAGTTCTGTTAAAACATTCTCATGATTTGTGTCATTTTTATATCACAGCAACTCCCGTATTTTTCTTTGTAAATACAGCAGAAGCATTGTTTCAAGAATGATACAAAGCTGAACATTTACAACTGTGTCTCTGGTTAAATTAAAAATCACTAGACCTTCTGCTTTACGCTTGTAACTAAAACACAGCCTAACCAAAGAGCCTCTGCATTAGAGACAAGAAATGAGACATTTTGACAGCTCTGGAACATTGCGTTTCACGGGGCTCAGTGCACAGCTAGGGAGCACAGGTGTTCCTATAATTGCAGTACAATCAGAAAAGTCAGTGCTCAGCGGCCTTCACATTCTCCACTCCTGTGTGTGATGTGATGTGAAGCTCCGATGTCAGTGCCGCCTGCTTTTTCTGTGATGGAATGTGGTTATGTGGAATGCAACTGAAAATATTTTGAAGTTCTTGATCTCCAAAACTAGGTTAAAATTATATATTTGGCTCTTTCCCCTATCTCCATAGCTTCTGTATATCTGCATCTGTGATTTTACAAATATAGAAAAAAAAAACAATTTCAAAAGCCTTTGTTGATACAAGGTTATTTTGTGAGAGTTATCTTCTCTTTCTCTTATTAGAATGCTACAGCCAAACTCTGCTGCTTCCTGGGCCAGCCTGTCATAATTATCTTTCACAGCATGCCGTTTAATGTGGTAAGAATTCTGGTGATTTTTCTTTCCAATTTCTTGTCAGAATCCTGCCAATTTTGAGTTTAAATTTCTGAAGTCCCTCTCAGTGAACTAGAACATTAAAGAAAGAAGCTTAGGTTAAAAATATATAGAGAGTAAAAAATATATATATATATATATATATATAGAATCAAACATCTAGTCATTTAAAATCAGGCCATGTTCAAATTTTGAAGAACATTTGTATTAGAAGATGTTTTTTGAACAAAAAATTACAAATTTGATTTTTGAAATCATAATTAAATTGACCAAGTGATACTCTTAATGAAGAGCCATGAGCTTTTAACTGAATCTTTAATAAAAATCTGTCTTAAAATGTACCGATAGTGGTGGTACATGACAAGACATTTCTTTTTAGTTATAGAGTGTAAAGCTAAGCTGTGCTAATAACTGGCTTATCTGAAATAAGAACACAGAAATTGTGTTTGTTGGTAGCATGTCAGTTGAAAATAGGAGAAAACCCTTGGAAGAGAACCAAGTGTATAAAGGTGACCTCCCACATATGCAAGTAACTTATGTCCAAATACTTGGAAAAGCACATATATAGAACCACATATAGTGGGCATGTCAAGAAGATATGTTGGGCTTTCCAGAACTTCTGAATGCTGATGTTAAAGATTTCCACTCTTACAAATGATCTACCAGTTATCCATGGTTATTTCATTTGTTGAGAAATGATATAAAATTGATATCTATTTTTCAGTCTTTTCTATTTCATTTTACATTATGGATAAAAGAAAATCATTATTTTTAATCTTTTCAATTATCATCACTAATTTTATCATCATAATCAATGAAACTGCATGAGATAACATACTAGCCATTGAAAACTGGGATTTCCTTGAACTTATCCACTAGATATTGATAACTCAAGGAGTGTGAGCCATTTGTATAATCAGATCTCAACAGATATCTGTTGAATAATTGAGTTAATAACTTGGATTAGTGTATTGGAAATGACTTAATAAATATGTCCAGGTTAGAGTCTCATTTCCTTTCCACATTTTATTCATCTATTACTTCAGGAAATAATTATTCTTTCCCATGGCTAATGATCTTATTACTACGATTCCAACACAGAGAATGAAACTCAACTTCAGAATGAAAGAAGCAGCCAGAAAATTACCAGGTATTGGGCTTAGCCAACATTCTTTTCCTTAACCCTTCTCAAAACGGATCATGCCCCGAGAGTGTGATTTATTTTATATCCACACAGCAAACACTTTTTCTCTTTGCTGCCACTCAGAAACTGATAACGTGAACTTTCAGAAGCTTTACAGAAGAGTCTTCTCTAACACAAACATCACAGAAGCTATTTATTCTTTTCTTTCAAGGCCTTCATGCTAATTTGAAAAAGGCTCTCCAAATAGCTAATTCTCAGGTGATCCCAAATAAATATGTTTTAGGAACCCAACTGTTAAGTTTTGAACTATTAAAACAGGCAACAGCATATGATATTAAATACCTATAAAATTTTTATTCTGCTTTGACTTATTTTAAATATAATGATATCAAATTAGCATGAATTGGAGTTTTTTACGCTTCTGTATGGATAATAGCTACTAGTAGCAATTGTCACCATGTAGCTCAGTCAGTAAAGAATCTGCCTGCAATGCAGGAGATCCAGGTTCAATTCCTGGGTCAGGAAGATCCCTTGGAGAAGAAAATGGCAACCCACTCCAGTATTCTTGCCTGGCAAATCCCATGGACAGAGAAGCCTAGCAGGCTATAGGCTACTTTTGTCCTATAAGCAAAAGCTAGACACGACTTAGCGACTAAACCACTACCACCAAGAATAACTAGACAGTATTGCAAATGTGTGAGGATAAGAAATAACTGATTTTTCCAGCTAATGACAATGTTGTAATAAAGTCCATTATTGACCATAAAATTTTTATCTTATTGGTCATTTTCGTATCTCTTTTTCAAATTTAAACAAACATATAAATAAAAGAGGAACATTTGAGAAATAAAAAAGGATTAAGGAAATGTTTCCTAAGAAATTCATGCTGGATTTTTATTTGCATATTTATTGTTAAAATAGTTCCCTTAATGTATAGTTCATTAAATTTTTATGTTAACCAAACTGAAATAATCAAAATCTGGGCAATAGGAAAATTCTGAGGAAATCACAGAGACTGGGTTTGAGATACTTTCTCCTTTAAATCTGAGAGATATGTGTCCTATCCTGATCACATTAAAACAGAAATGTATTTTTCTTAAGCAACTCACGTACTTTAAGATGGCGTCTGCCAGAAAGAGCACAAATATATCCTTTGTTAGTACTGTCTTAGTCATGATACTCTACTTGCTGTCCCATGCATACTTGCTTGAGCTTTATTCTACTTTGTTATCTGCACATGAGAAAATTGGATACTAAATTCTACTACTGCAGGGAGCATTTTTTATTTTATTTTATTTTATTTTATTTTTTTTTTAGCATTTTTTATTTGTTTATTCAAATAACTTTGAAAACTCTGGGAATTCAGCTGAAGTTTGTATTCTCTCTACTTATCTCTCACTCTATATATATGCACGCCTGAGTGCTAAGTTATTTCAGTCATGTCTGACTCTTTGCAGGCCCATGGACTGTAGCCCACCAAGCTCCTCTGTCCTTGCGATTCTCTAGGCAAGAATACTGGACTAGGTTGCTATTGCCCTCTCCAGGGGCTCTTCATGACCCAGAGATTTAAACTGTCTCTTACACCCCCTGCATTGGCAGACACAGGTCTTTAGCAGTAGTGCCACTTGAGAAGAGTCGCTCTATATAAAGAATGTACATAAAATCAAGATTTTATAGAGTCAGAGATTTTGACAATTCATCATAAATATCTACTGTTGAATCTTGAGAAATTTCAGAGTAGATAAAAGTTTGTATTCAGTTAATTTTAGATTAATTTACTAGGAGAGCTTCCCAGGTGGCTCAGTGGTAAAGAATCTGCCTGTAATGTAGGAGGCAAGGGTTTGATCCCTGGGTCAAGAAGATCTCCTGGAGATGGAAATGACAACCCACTTCGGTAGTACTCTTGCTTGGGAAATCTCATGAACAGAGGAGCCTAGCAGGCTACAGTCCATGGGGTCCCAAAGAGTAGGACAAGACTTAGCAACTAAATAACAATAGTCTACTAGGAATCTTTAAACATTAGAGGCCAGTATGTTCTTCAGAGAGACAGATAACTATGTTCAAATATAGTCAGATATAATGAAAATATACTACATGGGCTACATATTTTATATATACTCTAAATTTTTCATGAATTGTATTACTATTTTCATGACTTCTTTTGCTATTTTAATCAAATGGAATATACAAAAGAATTTTTGTTAAGTATTGACACCAAAGGGCAAAAATTAAGTTGATGGTCTACAAGCTAGTATCATAATATAAACAGCTTATGCAACCATTTATAAATAGATTTTTGAGTTCTTGAGTTAGTCTGCTTTCTTCTAGACCTGCTAGAGATCTACTGATCAGTTATGCATTTTTAATTCTACTTTCAAGAACAGCATCAAAAATTTTCTCAGAGAGCAGTACAATCATTATATATTTTGCTTATTTTATAAATTTCCTGTCACTGACCACTTAAGCACAGTTTCCTTTTATCTTGAATCTTTCCTTTTATTGGCCTTTTCTCTAGAATAACAAACATATTGTTTGCCCATGTTCAGTTGCTCATCTTATATGACCTTTATGTGACCCCAAGGACTGTAGCCTGTCGGGGCTCTTCTCTCCATGGAATTTCCCAGGCGAGAATACTAGAGCGGATTGCATTTCCTTCTCCAGGGAATATTCCCGACCCAGGGTTTGAACTCACATCTCTTACATTTCTTACATCTCCTGCATTGGCAAGAGGATTCTTTACCACAGTGTCGCTTGGGAAGCCCAACAGACTGTTGAACAAGTACAAACATTTTGCATATTCTTTAAAGTAATTGGAAAATATATTGAAGTTAATTCATGTGTCATGAGCTAAAAATAAGTTCTTCCGCATTCTGTTACTTGGACATACTTAATTTTGTTACCAAAACATACTTAATTTTGTTCTTTTTAGTCAATTTGAATATATCAGAAATTTCAGGAAACCACAAAACTGAAATGTAGCTAAAGTGAGATTAAGAATTTTAAATACATAATTCCATACCAGATGCAGTGTCAAACAATGCTTGGATCTCGTCTTAAGTCAGATAACATCCCTAAGTAGATAATATCACTAAACTCAGAGCTGGCTTTGCGTATGGTGAGGATTGAAGCCAATAAGCTTTTGCTTCCAGCGATGAGTGAAGCTGGGTTTCCTCGTATTCTTACTCTATTCAAAACAGAAATGATTGGCCAAGTAGTCCCCTTGCCTCCTTTGAGTCTCTAATTGGAATGCGTGCTGAAGCTTTCAAAAGATTTCACTAGTGGGGGGAGGCGAGAAACATCAAATTTTAATTCTAAACAAAAAAATACTATCCTGGTCTACAGACATGACTTTTGGTTCTCCTTTCTTTCAGATACACAGCTTATTTTGTGGAAAAACCACAAGGGCTTTGGCACACTTTTCTTAATTATGAAAACAATGAATGTGATCAATTAATCTCATTGTTTCCCATAAGGACAAGCATTGTTATATCAGGGAATCTCAGGGCGGTGTGCCAGGTAGGGGCTTTTGCTCATTACCTTGCCACCTGTTTTTGTACATTATGAGTTGATTTTCTTAAGTTAATTTACTTATTTTAATTGGAGGACGATTATAATATTTTGCTGGTTTTTGCCGTCCATTGACATGAATCAGCCACGGGTGCACGTCTCCCCATCCTGAGCTCCCCTCTCACCTTCCTGTCCGCCCCATCCCTCTGGGTTGTCCCAGAGCACCAACTTTGAGTGTCCTTCTTCATTATGAGCTGATTTTTATTACATTCACCTCTAAATTTTGCAGTTTCATTTTTCTAAGAAATCTTGGTATGTCTGCATATGCTGCCTATGAATAATTAAAAACTTACTGCATCTACTTTTCAAGCACTTCTGATGCTTTGTGTAACTAGATCAATAATATATGTGTATTTCTCTTTTGATAGAGTTACATTAAAATTAGAAATACCATAAAAAATTTGGTAATGCTTATGGTGTGATGAGACAGTGTGGTGAAATTGTGTACTCTTTGTAAGAAATCATTATGTGATTTCCATCACCTTCACATACTCTGGTCCATGTTTTATGCATAGATTATCTACCTATGTCTGGGTTTTTTTGAATAGGTATTTGAATAGGTCATTTCCCTGGCATCATCTGGTGGCTATTACTTCTCTATCTACTCTTTCTTCCAGAGAGTCAAACTGCTAACTAGGAAAGCCATTGCATAACTTCATAGAGTCTATTTTTACTTTATTGAATGCTTCTAAGAAAATCCATTATTAGGGACATACTTTTAAAGTATTAACATAAAGTCATGTTTCCACAATAAATGAGACACGAACACTCATGAATGGTCATCACCAAAATGTTTCTAAGAACAATCTGCTCCTCCACGGACACCCCAATGAACAAGTCTGTTCTACACTGCAGAGCAGAGGTCTGCAGAGGTCTACATGCCCAGGATGCATCTTGTCTTTCAAATATATCTGAAAATTATTTACAAATTTGTTAATGTACTAGCTCTACCTTTCATCCTTCATGGTCACCTGGAAACATCTTAAAAACTCAGACAGTGTGGGACAAATTGAGATTTGTAGCATTGAAGCAAGTATATTACCATCGGTGAAATAGATAGCCAGTGGGAATTCTCTGTATGACTCAAACCCAGTGCTCTGTGATAATCTAGAAGGATGGGATGGGGTGGGAGGTGGGAAGGAGGTTCAAGAAGAAGGGAACGTATGTATACCTATGGCTGATTCATGTTGATACATGGCAGAAACCATCACATTATTGTCAAGCAGTCATCCTACAATTACAGAAAAAAAACTTGGAAGTTATGAAATGAAGAATAAACTGAAAGGTAATAAATTTTGTCCACAATAAACATAGGAACTTAACAAAACACACATATAGAACATTAGTTATGTTCTAAAACTGCCCTCTAGATACGAAAATACTAGTAAGGAGCCCTCCCTTTTGTCCATCCTCTTCTCTCTCCTCCATCATCCTGATGACCAAATACAGAAATTCGTATGGATCCAAGAGGATTACTATCCACCTCTAGGGATGATGGTCCTCCCTATAAATTAACAAATTGGCATTTATAAAACTTTTTTTTTTCACCTATACTTTTCACATACTTTTGGAACTTAAGTTTTTTTTTTTTTCCCTTTTATCCACACAAAATATCAAATGAATGCTCAAATAGAGCAATAGTTAGATCATCTGAACTCAAAAACATAGAATACTCCATCCATGTTTCCTCCCCTATCAAGACCAGTGGACAGTCAGCACACTGCTTTAAGAGAACGTTATACAATTCCATTTCCCCAGTACAATAATTCCTATGAATTCACACACACAAATCACATTTTCTGCATTTTCTAATCTGCACACTTCTAAATATCTAGAAAGACTAAATGTTTCAAATAAGAACTCAAATTTGTTTACTATAAACAGAGACACATTGAATAAAGTGCACCTAGATGGCAGAGGCTATAATCTAAATGTGCCTTTTAAATAGCATTTTGGTCTAGAACTCCCTTTCTTTTCAGTTCTATCAGCTCAGCATGAGATGGTTTGACCAATTTCACTTCCACATACCATTTTTAGAAGACGATCTTGCCTATGAATTTTGGCTACTTTTGCCACATCCTGGCAATCTCCTTGAAATTTATGGATATTAAATGTTGTAAATGTGTTATTCATTTGTTCACTGTTTTGTTGGGAGAGGTCATCAGGAGGTTGTGACCACAGGTGATGCATGAGCTGTATCAGGCAACTGGAGGCTCCTTTCCCTCTTTCCTGTCCTTGGAATGCATATTCTCACCAGTCCAACACTAGCAGCCAGTTTCAAAGACGAAATCTTGAGCAAGTAAGGTATTGTTAAGACCATCTGGATGGTATATGTTACTGAGCAGTTAAGGCTCTATGAAACGTTTAAGATTCTGATGGTGGGTGTAGAGATCTACTCACCTGGTGGTTGCCCAAGACAAATGTTGTATGCAAGCTCCTTTGCTTATTAAACTTACCATCTACTAATCAGGATTGACTTTTCTCTTTTTTTGATCCTTCCTTGGCTTCCATATGTGGGTGTTAGTTTTAGATTACACCCGAGAAACTCCTGAGGTTTTGAACCAATGCTTATACATTGTATACACAGCAAAGTAAAATTATAGAAAGCACAGACCATAGTGGATAATGGTTAGCCTTGTCTCTCTATAAACACACAGGCAGAGAGCTCTTTGCATTTCGTTACCCTCCTTCCTCTCCCAAAGAGTGTAAAAACAATGTGGTATATATATATATATATATATATATATATATATTTCATACAAATTTTTACCAAAGAGATTCAGAAAAAAAAAAAACAAACATTTTATTTTGTTAACTCTACTGTTAATACACCAAGTAGTTCAGATAATCTAGAAACATTGGCTATTTAATAAACAACTCAACTGTATATACATAGTGAGGACTAAAGCACATATACAGAACAATGGTTATGATACAAATGTGTTTTTCAAATACAGTCAGCCTGACACTGAATCTATTTTTCTTGTTGTGGAGACTTTCTACTACACTCCTTCAACCCACTGAACAAATGTGGGTTTGATGCTCATGATACTGTTTTTAGAGGCGATACTTTAACAATTTAATTTTCAAAATTTCTTTTGAGAAGACATTTCTCTTCTGAGATTTTTTTGAAGACATTTATAGCATAGATTTTTTTAACTCAGTGTTATCTTATGATAGCAACCAGTTTACATTTAGAAGGCTGAAATATAGCAAAATGATCTAATCTACAAAATTTCCAGGGAGTTTGAAAACTTTTTCATAGGTACACAGACCTGGAAATCAGAGTAGTGAGGATTTCTTATTCAAAAAAAAAAAAAAAAAATGTGTAACATTAGTCTACACATCTTCTCTTTCAATATCAAGATCGAGTAGAAAATCACATGTAGGTAGGCTGCTGACCACTCTGTCCGTTCTCCTTTGGGACACTATTGGGCCTTCCTTAAACAGATGGAATCTTGTCCAATGAGGGAACAATAGCAATTCAAGGTCCTAGATCACTGTGGCTCCATGACTGGAAGCTGAGGTGCTGAAGCTGTGAACTACTGTCTATGCACACATGTTCTTGAGTCAAGGAGACCCCTCCTCAGCATCTGTTTGCAATTCTTGCCCTCATTCTTCACACTCAGTGGCCCAGTGACCCAAGGTCTGGTTGGGACCCCTTTGTCATTGCAACAACCATCAGCTCGCGGGTGGGAATGGAATGCTCCCACTGATTCAGGCCTTGGACCAGGTGTCATGTATTCCAGGCTTGCCCAGGACTGAGTACTGGTTGCTGTGATTCCCCATCTCCGACACCTGTCTGACCCATCAAGAAAGTCTTGCTCATCTCCTGTTCTGAGGTCTTTCCACCCTGTTATACACTGCACTCTCCATTTGGATTGACTTGATGGCTCTTAACTCCAGAGAGAGAGGTTTGTTTCACTTTATTTTATTATTAATTTTTGCATTGATATATAATTTTCATGAAATTAAAAGATGCTACTTGGAAGAAAAGCTACGACCAACATAGACTGCATATTAAAATGCGAAGGTATTACTTTGCTGACAAAGTTTCATCTAGTCAAAGCTATGGTTTTTCCAGTAGTCATGTATGTATGTGAGAGTTGGACTATAAAAAAAAGCTGAGCACCACATAATTGACGCTGTTGAACTGTGGTATTGGAGAAGACTGTTGAGAGTCCCTGGGACATCAAGGAGATCCAACCAGTCCATCCTAAAGGAAGTCAGTCCTGAATATTCATTGGAAGGACTGATGCTGAAGCTGAAACTCCAATAGTTTGGCCACCTGATGCTAATAACTGACTCATTGGAAAAGACCTTGATGCTGAGAAAGATTGAAGGCAGGAGGAGCAGGGGATGACAGAGGATGAGATGGTTGGATGGCATCACTAACTCAGACATGAGTCTGAGCAGGCTCTGGGAGTTGGTGATGGACAGGGAAGCCTGGCGTGCTGCAGTCCATGGGGTCACAAATAATCTGACATGACTGAACTCCTGAACTGAACTGATAATTTGCATACTACACAATTTACTCTTTTAAAATGTATCATTTATGGTTTATAGTATATTCATGATATTATGCAATAATCACTAATTTTAGAATATTTTCACCACCTGTAATAAAAAAAGAAAAATACTTGATAGTTTTTATTTGCCATGAAGAGGGGGAACTCTTTTTAGTGGCAAGGGTGAATCACTCATCTATTTTCTTTCCTCCTGAATCTTATTCTGAATTCTTTATAAGTGAACTCACATAGTAAGTGGCCTTTTGCATATGTCTTCTTTCACTTAGCATAATGTTTTGTGATTCATCTATAGTGTAGCATGTATCAATATTCCATTTCTTTTCATGGGTAACATTCCATTGTATGCTATACTACATTTTGTTTCTCCAGTTATCAGTTAATTGATATTTATGTTGTTTTCATTGTTGTTTGCTATTATGATTAATGCTGTTGTGAGTATTCATATACACATTTTATGAGAGTTTGTTTATTTTGGCATAGACATTCTGACCCATATCATGCCTTCACGTTTAACTTTTTTAGGAACTGACCAACTCTTTTCTATAGAGGCTAAATCATTTTACATTTTATGAGTATTCTTATTAAACATTTTATGAGTATTCCTATGTCTACACAACATCATCGCACTTAATGCTTGATTACAGCTATCCTAGCTACTATGAAGTGGTATATCTTTGTGGTTTTGTTTTGCATTCTCTTAATGGTTAATGATCCTGAACTTCTTTTCACATGCTCATAAGCTATGTAGATATAGATACAGATATATACATAAATAGATGTATTCCTTGGAGAAATTTTAATTCACATCTATATCTATTTTTTAATTATAGTATTTGAATAGATATTTCTTCAATAAAGATATACAGATGGCTAATAAGCACACCAAAGATGCTTAAGGTCACTAGTTATTGTCTTCAGAAATATGAAATGAATTTTACAACTCAACAATAAAATAACAAAACTAGGTTATATATATTTTTTCCATTTATTTTTATTAGTTGGAGGCTAATTACTTTACAATATTGTAGTGGGTTTTGTCATACATTGACATGAATCAACCATGGATTTACATGTGTTCCCCATCCCGATCCCCCCTCCCACCTCCCTCCCCATCCCATCCCTCTGGGTCTTCCCAGTGCACCAGGCCCGAGCACTTGTCTCATGCATCCAACCTGGGCTGGTGATCTGTTTTACCCTAGATAATATACATCTTTCAATGCTCTTCTCTCGAAACATCCCACCCTCACCTTCTCCCACAGGGTCCAAAAGTCTGTTCTGTACATCTGTGTCTCTTTTTCTGTTTTGCATATAGGGTTATCGTTACCATCTTTCTAAATTCCATATATATGTGTTAGTATACTGTATTGGTTACTGTTAAATTTAAAAAGTTTTTTTTTAAATTTTTTATTCTGTATAGTAGTATCCCATTATGCAGATGGACTTTTAAGTTTTTTGATAGTGTCCTTTGAAACACAGAAGTGTTTAATTTTAATACAATCAGTTGTGCATATACATATATATATATATATTTGTTAATTGTACTCAAGAAGCTGTCATCTAATCCCATGTCACAAAGGTTTGCACCTATTTTTTTATAGTTTTATCTCTTACACTTAATTCTTTGATCCATCTCCATCTACCTTTTGTAAATGTTATAAGATTGAGGTCTAACTTCTTTCTTTTGCATGGGGATATTCAGATGCCCCAGTGTTGTTTGTTAAAAAGACTGTTTCTCCCATGGTTTATTGTCTTGCCATCCTGTTGAAAGTCAATTGGTCATAAACAATTATACTTATTTATAGACTCCTGATTCTTTCAAATGATCTAATATGTCTATCCTTATGCCAGCACTACACTGTCTTGATTACAGTAGCTTTGTAGTAATTTTTTAAATTGAGAAATACAAGTCTTCCAATTCATTTTCTGATTCAACCTTGTTTTGGCTCTTCTGAACCCTTTGAATTTCCATATGAATTTTAGAATCAGCTTACCAATTATTGCCACCAAAAAATAGCTATGATTTTATATGACATCAAGTCTGAAGTGCAATTTGGAAAGTATTAACATTGTCTTAACAATATCAAGTCTTCCAATTCATGAACACAAGATATCTTTTATTTATACAGATCATCTCTAATTTACCTCATCAATGTTTTATAGTTTTCACTTTATGAATGTTGCACTTCTTTTATTAAATCCATTTTTTATTATTTAAACTTATTATTCTTAATTGGAGAGTAATTGTTTTCCCGTCATATATCAACATGAATCCACCATAGGTTTGCATGTGTCCCCTCCTTCTTGGACCTCTCTTCCACCTCCCACCCCGTCCTACCTCTCTAGATTATCACATAGGTGGGATTTGATCTCCCTGAATCGTACAGAATTTTCCACCAGCTATCTAATTTTATATATGGAAATATATGCATTTTAATGCTACTCTCTCTTTTTAAATTATTTTTTATTTGTTGTACGGAAGTGTTTTCTTACTTTCCACTTGTTAATTGATATTAATTATTGTATATTTATTTTGTATCATGCAACCTTGCTGAATTCATTTAATCCTCATATGTGTGTGTGTGTATATTCCTTAGAATCTTCCATATACAACATTTTGTCATCTGCAAATAGAGATAGTTTTGCTTTTTTTTCCAAGCTGAAAGTCTTTCACTTCAATTTCTTCCCTAATTAAACTGTCTATAATAAACTCTATACTGAGTAAAAGTGGCAAGAACAAAATTCTTTGTCTTGTTCCTTACCTTGGTTAAAAGTATTGAATATTTTACCATTAAAAAAGAAGTTAGCAATGATTTTTGTAGATTCTTTTTATCAAGGTAAGGAAGTGTTCTTCTAGTCCTAGCTTGTTAGGTTTTATCCTGTAAAGGTGTTGAATTTTGTCAGCTGTTTTTCTTGCATCTACTGTGATGATTATGTGTGTTTCTCCTGTATTATATTAATATACTATAATAATTGATTAATTTTTGTATCATGCACCAATGTTACATTCCAGAATAAGTCTCAATTTGGTCATTGTGTATATTTTTTTTTATATGTTGCTGGATGTGGCTTAATACTGCTGTGCTGGAAGTTTTGGTGTCTATATTCATAGAAATGTTCTGTAATATTCTTGTTATGTCTTTATATGATTTTGCTATCAGGGTAACAATGGACTGATAGAATGAGTTGGGAAACATTTCTTATTTTTATTTTTGGAAGTGCTTGTGGAGGATCAGTTTTAGTTCTTCTTTATATATCCAGCAAAATTCCCTAGTGAAACTGTCTTAGCTTGGACTTTTCTTTATGGGGATTTTTAAATTATTAATCTCCCCTTAGGCATCATCTCAAAGTTCTGGGAGAAATATCAACAACCTCAGATATGCAGATGATACCACTTTAATGGCAGAAAGTGAAGAGGTACTAGAGAGCCTCTCGATGAAGGTAAAAGAGGAAAGTGAAGAAGCTGACTTAAAATTCAACATTCAAAAATCGAAGATCACAGCATCTGATCCTATCACTTCATGGCAACTAGATGGGCAAAATGTGGAAGCAGTGTCAGATTTCATTTTCTTGGGCTCTGAAATCAATGCAGATGTTGACTGCAGCCATGAAATTAAAAGACACTTGCTCCTTGGAAGTATAGCTATAATAAACCTTGACAGCATATTAAAAAGCAGAGACATCATTTTGCTGACAAAGATCTGTCTAGTCAAAGCTATGATTTTTCCAGTAGTCACATATGGATGTGAGAGTTGGACCATAACAAAGGTGTAGCACTGAAATATTGATGCTTTCAAACTGTGGTGCTGGAGAAGACTCTTAAGAGTCTTTGGGAAGCAAGGAGATCAAACCAGTAAATCCTAAAGGAAATCAGTTTGGAATATTCATTGGAAAGACTGATACTGAAGCTGAAGTTCCAATAATTTGGCCACCTGATGGGCTTCCCTCATAGCTCAGTTGGTAAAGAATCCTCCTGCAATGCAGGAGACCCTGGTTTGATTCCTGGATCGGGAAGATCCACTGGAGAAGGGATAGATAGGCTACCCACTCCAGTATTCTTGGGCTTCACTTGTGGCTAAGCTGGTAAAAAATCTGCCTGCAATGTGGGAGACCTGGGTTCAATTGCTGGGTTAGGAAGATCCCCTGGAGAAGGGAAAGGCTACCCATTCCAGTATCCTGGCCTGGAGAATTCCTATAGTCCATGGACTATATAGTCCATGGGGTCGCAAAGAGTCAGACACGACTGAGCGACTGAACTGAACTGAATTGATGAAAAGAGCTGACTCATTGGAAATGACCCTGATACTGGGAAAATCCGAGGGCAAGAAGAGAAGGGGGCAACAGAGGATGAGATGTTTGGATGGCATCACTGATTCAATGAACTTGAGTTTGAATAAACTCAGGGAGATAGCGATGGACAGAGAAGCCTGATGTGCTGCAGTTCATGACGTCACAAAGAGTTGGACATGACTTAGCGACTGAACCTCAACAACAAAGTTCCTACTCAATCTTTTTGCCATTATTCTATTTTTAAAACATTTTTGTAGTAATAGCTGACTTACAAGAAAAGTTGTAAAAATATTACAAGCAATCCTCATATAGCTTTCTCAAATTCTCACATATGTTCATTTTGCACACTTGCTTTATTCTCTTCCTTTCTCTATTTTTTTCCTGAAAATATTGAATCTAATTTTCAGAGACATGCCCTTTTAACTCTAAATACTTCAATTTATATTTTTTGAAACAAAATATATTCTCGCATATAAAATATATGATGATCAAAGTTATAAAATTGTGTATTGATATCTTTTTCTGTTCATGATCCAATATTGCATCACACACATATAATTCTAGGTCTGTTAAGTATAGAACTGGTTCTCAGGCTTGCTTTTGTCTTAACACTCATGAAGAGTTAAAACTAGTTGCTTTGTAGAATGTGCCTCAATGTGCACTTGTCTGATTTTTTTCATAGATTCAGATTATATACTTTTGGCAATAATATCTAGAAATAATGGAAGTTCCTCTCAGTGTATCAAGTTGAGAGGCACATAATATTAATTTGTCACATTAAACTGATGTTAATTTTGATTACTTGTTTAAGGTTTTGCCTGCCAGCTTTCTTCACTGTAAAGTTAATATTTATACCCCTTGTAACTAATATGGGAATGGCTACCCCCTCCAATTATTCCTGTCTGGAGAATTCCATGGACAGAGGTGCCTGGCAAGCTGTGGTCCATGGGGTTGTTAAGAGTCAGACACAACTGAGCAACTAATACTTTTTTCAAACTTTCAGTTAATAAGTCCTTAAATCAACATACTTTGAGACCATATAAATATTGTAACTTCACTTAAACTTTTGCTCTCTAATTTTATCATTCATTGGTGATTTTTGCTCAAAGGAAAATTACTGTGATAACTGCAAAGTGTGACATGCCATTATCTAAAGCAAAAGATCTTCTCTTTCATACACAGTATAACCAAACACAATGCCAGTACAAAAAAAAAGGGAAACTAAATTGACTTATTCATTAGATTCTATTGCTATTTCACACATTCTGATTGGTTTTATAATTTAAGATCTTGGGCTAGTTTATGTCTTTCTCATCATTTTAGGCAAATGTTTATCAAAAGATAAAATAATTTAAAGGGAAAAAGCAAAATCATTTCATGATTTAATTTTGAGCTAGATTTTTTTTTAATTTAAATATTCAATGATTGCTTTAGTTAATGCAATATTATGATAGAGTATATGCAATTTGGCAAAACACTTGTCATTGCCACAATTAATTTTTACTTAGGACAAGCAAAACATCCATCACATTTTACATGGAACTTATAGTGTATCAGAACAGAAGGAAGATAGTGATTGACAAAATGTTCATGTGACAGATACAATCACCGTATAAATACACAACTGATGAACTTGAAAATTAACTTACTGTGTGGAACAACTTGAAAATTAACATACTGTGTGGAATGGAAGTACATATTTTTAGAATTCAAATTCTATTGCTCATTTCAGCTTAAAGAGAGTAAACGCATAAAGCTAACAAACTCAAACAAAATATTTCCTTTACTAAGCCATTACAAACAATTGATAGCTGGGAGATGTTGAAGCCACACCTCTTAAATCCCTAGGACATGGGATGAGAGAAATACTATATTTTTAAGGGAGAGAGATCATTAATTTGTTTGATCATAGCATGCATTGATAGTGTTTTAGTGAAATTTATTTTCATCTTCTTAGCCTTCAAAATCAGAGATGCACATCCAGTAAATATTTGAGTTAATAACATAGTTCCCAATCCTGGATTCTCAACCCTTCCCACCTGCCCTCTCATTATGCTTCCCAGAGACAAGTTTCACTCTCTCCTGACTATCTCTCATTATTATCTTTAAGGCCTCAGTACTAAACTCTTCATGATTCCAAGAATGATTATAACCCAACTTTCTTCCAACCTAGCCCAGTGTCTCCGTCTTTAACCCTGTAACATTCTTCCGCTCACTCACAGACAGAGACAGCAGTACCAGAAAGCAAAGGCAAGGGAAACCAATCAGACCCTGCACTAGACGGACGGCATGAGAGATGCTGCCAAATCTGAGCGATGAACTGCGGCCAGCACTGCCAAGCCCCAGGGGGATAACAATTGTTTAGAGTTTTCTGTATATCTTTAGTGTCACACAGGTCACACAGGGCAGCCCTTGTCATGCTGCTAGCCTCAAATAAATTTTCAATTCTTTTTTGTTTTTGAGCCAGAAAGTAAATAATGGAAATATCTTATGACAATGGCATATAAATGTTTTAGTGAGGTGCTTGCTAAGTCGTTTCAGCTGTGTCTGACTCTTTCTGATCCCATGGACTGTAGCCAGCCAGGTTCCTCTGTCTCTGGGATTCTCCAGTCAAGAATAATAGAGTCGATTGTCGTGCCCTCCTTCAGGGGATCTTTCCAACCCCGGGTTCAAACCTGGCTGTTTTTGATAAAAATAATTGACTGGAAACTTAGTTCTATTTAAAAGTATCTAAATAAAAGAGGTAATGGTTTAATTTAAAAGTACCTTAATTCTTGTGTGAACAGGAAAAATAACATGATTTAACATATTTGCCTTTTCAATTTAGGATCATGGCATCCAGTCCTGTCACTTCATGGCAAATAGATGGGGAAACAATGGAAACTGTGACACACTTTATTTTGGGGGGCTCCAAAATCACTGCAGATGGTGACTGCAGCCATGAAATTAAAAGACACTTGCTCCTTGCAAGAAAAGCTAAGACAAACCTAGACAGCATTTTAAAAAGCAGAGACATTACTTTGCCGTCAATGGTCCATCTAGTTAAAGCTATGGTTTTTTCAGTAGTCATGTAAGGATGTGAGAGTTGGACCATAAAGAAGGCTGAGCAACAAAGAATTGATGCTTTTAAATTGTGGTGCTTGAGAAAATCCCTGAGGGTCACTTGGACAGCAAGAAGATCAAACCAGTCAATTCTAAAGGAAATCAATCTGAAATATACATTGGAAGGACTGAGGCTGAAGCTGAAGCTCCAATACTTTGGTCACCTGATTCAAAGGACTGACTGATTAGAAAAAACCCTGATGCTGGGAAAGACTGAAGGCAGGAGGAGAAGGGGACAACAGAGGATGAGACGGTTGGATGGCATCACTGACTCAACGGACATGAATTTGAGCAGGCTCTTGCAGATGGTGAAGGACAGGGAAACCTGGCACGCTGCTGTCCATAGGGTCACAAAGAGTCAGACATGACGGAGTCACTTAACAACAGCATATTTGCATTGAGGGAGAAGACAACCAGTGTTTAGCATCTTGAAAATTTGCAGTGCATTTTCAATGTCAAAAGGAAAAAGAAGAAAAAACTAATTGTTTTAAAATCTTGGATAGCTTTCTGTGTTATTAAAAAAATAAAATAAAACTCTTAAACAACCATATCTCTAAAGTCACAGGTTAAGCAACGCAGCACATCTCATAAATAGTTTGATGTGCTCATACACACCTTTATATTAGAATTCTTCATTCATTTCATTTTACATTGTTTAACTATTATGCCAGGTTTGATGATATACTACCAAGCTATTCCCCAATGAGCAGAAAAAAATGAATCCCTAGAAAAATTGTGGTTTGGGATTCTAGTTCTCAGGGTGGTAGGTCCCAGGAGGAAAATTGCTTTGGAACTGGTCAGAAAGGATCAACAATCTTTAATTCTATCAGAAGTTTAATCTTGTAATGAAGCCTGAAAAACTCCATTTTTGTTAATAGAAGGAGAACCAGCATGAAATGTAGAGAGCAAAACATTTTCCTGGCAGCTAACAGCCACACTGAGTCATCATAGACTCAGCATATAAATTTGATTTAATTATATTGAAGAGAAGGAGGGCAAAAATGGGTTGAACCGGCACAGTCAGCCAAATGCAAGACTCACGACTCAAATTCTGTTACCAGTGGAGAGTAATATGCTTTAGGTTAGAGCTGAAGTTTTAATCTGTGTGCCATCCTTAAGTGTTCTGACACAAAGCAATATCAGGTTTATTTAAAAGTATCTATCCTCACTGGAATCTTGCTTCATTTCTGATATGGCTTCTTTGGAACAGTACTTCAGTTGTACTCACAGGCAAAACCAATAGAAGAACTCAACAAGTGGCATGCTCTTTCTTTTGGGTTGTTCTGTAATGGTCCTAGAAATCCATTTTTCTCTATCAACGTGGAATATCCTCTACTTCTAAGTACAAGGCTGTTTATCCAAATGCAGATAAGATTGTTTTCCTTAGGGTCCATGATGTTTTCCAAATCATTGCTAAAGAAATATGTCGTGGCATGGAGAAGTAACTCTGGATGGAAGTCAGGAGACCTGAAATTTTTTGTCAGTTTTGCTACCATGGAAAATAATTTGCTTTTTTTTTTTTAAGTTTTTCCTGGTGAACACTTTCTGTACCTAAATATTTCTCATTTGTAAAATAAAAAAGATTGTTGAGAGAGTTCTTCACAGCTCTACAATTCTGTGATCTCAGCCTGGTTAATTATCAGGACTTCCCAGGGGGGCCTCAGTGGTAAAGAATCCACATGCAAATGCAGGAGACTTAAGAGATGAGGGTTTGATCCCTGGGTAGAGAAGATCCCCTGGAGGAGGGCATGACAACCTGCTGCAGTATTCTTGCCTGGAGAATCCCATGGACAGAGGGCCCTGGAAGGTTACGGTCCATGAGGTCGCAAAGAGTCAGACATGACTGAAGCGACCTAGCATGCATGCAATAAGCAAAATCAGCATAAATCCATCAGCAGCATCATTTCTCATGTCATTCATTGGGAATCCACAAATTACCTAAAATGATGGTCAGTATGATCAAAACCAAAGCTTGCCTTTTAAGTTTTGTTTTTTGTTTTTATTCATTTTTTGGTAGTTACAAATACACACACACAAAGTATACAGAAAAAAATCCACAACCAGATTCAAAATATTACATTCAACACCTTTAACAATATATTTCAAAAATATTTTAGCTTGTAAAAATAAAAATAAAATCCTCTAAAGAAAAAATAAGAATGAGAGAAATGCCCTAAGGGAGAGAAATAGGGAATTGACCCAGAGTGGCCAACAGCGACCCCACATGGAGCCAGGCAGTGATGACAAACCTGGGCTTCAGACTTAGAAAAACCACAAGCAAAATTTGCGAGGACTTCTGATGCTGCTGCTAAGGGCAGCTGGTGGAAAAGTCCCTAAGGAGAAATGAAAGCCAGCCATCAAAAACTTGCGGTCAGGTTGCAAAAACTTTTGGTCAGGCTGTACGTACCATCCAGCCGCTTTACAAGGCTCCCAACTGTGGTTTCTGAGGTTTTTGTTTTTTAAAATCTCCCACCCTATTCACATGGTGAAAAATCGGGAATTTAGTTACAGATGGCGACTTTGTATCCCTGGTTTTCAAACCTTGGGCACAATAAAGCTGTTCTTTTTCTTCCAGATATCCTTGATTTTTTTTACCCCCCTTGGGATATATTTCTAACTTAGGATGACAATTTAGAGTTTTTACCTTTTCTTAATACCTAAAGGAACCAGCACTAAAGAAAACATGAACATCCACCAATATGATTTCACCTTTTCATAGTTTACCGATACTGATTTTTTCCCCCTAATTTACTAATGCCCTCTGAGGGGTGTGTGTGTGTGTGTGTTTAGTTATTGAGTCATTTCTGGGACTTGGTTCACTATTTCCGGGAACTTGCTCAAATTCATGTCCATTGAGTCTGTGATGCTATCTAACCATCTCATCCTTTGCTGACCCCTTCTCCGTTGGCTTCAGTCTTTCTAGCATCAGGGTCTTTTCCAATGAGTTAAGTCTTTTAATCTGAGGATATAAGATGTCTTTTCTTTAACTGTGAGAATAACATTCAATAATCATGCAAAACATATTAACAGTTTTAGTTTCTTCTCATATCTAGAATTATTTTTAGCGTGGTCCTAGTTGATAAATGGTATTTTTTTTTCTAAGTAATTTGAGGGTGGGTAAGGAGGTTTGGTTGTACAAAACCTGTTTTTGTTTCGACAGTTTCCTTCTTGGATCCAAGTTGCAGTTAACACACCCTTGCTTCATTTTAAGGGCCTTCTTGCAGAAGGCCATTTATTAGGAAGTTACTTATCTGTGAAAAACCCTAATTGCTCTATTTTTGACAAAGTGAGCAAACTAACATTGCATTTTAATGCTGAATAAGAGGCAAACCTGACAGAAGTGGAGATAAGAGAAAAAGTAAATTTCCAGTTAAATAGTTAAATGCATCTTCTTGTTAAAAGGATTAGAGAAAAAAGTATTTCCATCAACTACACAGAAATTAAAAAAGTATAGAGTTTATGATGCTTTCCCTTTAAAGTAAGAAAACAAATAATTTATGACTGCTCCAGGGTTATTATTTTCCTTCCAGTGGAATCTTAGTGCCCCCTACTGATACTCAAAAATGTTTTATATTAACTATATTTTCTCATATTCTTTTTATATAAATGTTTATCTGTTATGGTAATTCTGGGAATCCTCCAATAACATGATCTGAGCTTTGTCAAGTTGCTGAATAGAAGTGAGTTCAGAAAATGTTTCTAGGCAGATTGCTGCAACCTAGCTGAAATCGCCAGTTAGACGCAATGCACTATTTTCAGAATCAATTGATCTGCATGGGTTTTCTTAAGTTGTTTCTGAGCCATTAGGTCAATCAGTGATGCATTTTCTTTTTACTCTCATTTTGAAAGTTAAAAAAATATCTTTAAAAGTTGTTATAAGCTTTTGGTAGATGACAGGTAGATCTGTCACAATATAGGCTTTCAATGGAAAAGGGCCAGCTATTAACACATCCTTCACCACCCGTGTTCCCAGCGGCAATATAGCCCATATCTTCTAGCAGCACCTTGGAAATCTACCTCTATATTTCAAAGTAATATGCTTATTATTCCATTTCTCTCTCTCTTTCTCACTCATTTTTTATCAAATTATCCATTTTCTATTGAGATACTACAATGGAAGATAAGAATTAATCTGTCCACCACACACACAAAAACATAAACACACACAAATCACATCCTTCATCATATGTTCCACACCATAATCTTTTATTATACGATAGTTGCAAATATTTTCTTGGGTATCTTTGCTTGTCATACATACTGAAATAATCCTTGCTTCTTTTCTTCTATATAGCCATCATTAAGTACTGGTGTGTTATGTGTTATTTACACATATTTATACATAGATATTTTTCCATATGGAGGACTACTGCTGCTGCTGCTAAGTCACGTCAGTCGTATCTGACTCTGTGCAACCCCATAGAGGGCAGCCCACCAGGCTCCCCCATCCCTGGGATTCTCCAGGCAAGAACACTGGAGTGGGTTGCCATTTCCATCTCCAATGCATGAAAGTGAAAAGTGAAAGTGAAGTCGCTCAGTCGTGTCTGACTCTTCGCGACCCCATGGACTGCAGCCCACCAGGCTCCTCTGCCCATGGGATTTTCCAGGCAAGAGTGCTGGAGTGGGGTGCCATTGCCTTCTCCGCATATGGAGGACAGGCATACATTTTTAAAATTCAAAATAAAAAACTGGATAAAGATAGTCAATTAATTTGCAGAGAGAAAAAAAAAGCATCTATTTTTGCTGAGTCCTGGACTGGATTCCAGAAATCTTCACAGTAGTCAGAACTCTGCCCCTTACCAGCTGTGGAAGCTTAGGTATGCCATTTTACCTAAGTTCTCAGGTTCTTTATCTATAGAAGGAGACACTGGCATATACTTTCTGAAATTCTGAAACAATTCTAATGTAAAAATATGATATGATATCATATAAGATTATAGTGTATTTGATTACATTCATTTAGATACCCTAACAGATTTAAAAATTGTTAGTAGAGAAACCCCAGACCAATATTGCTTCTTAGGGTCTAATCCTGCAATAATGAAGATGGTCTTGTCTGCGAATTAGATTTTCTGTGCAGTGGATGCCTTATTTGACATTCTAAAAGCCTGAAACAGTGCTATCAAATTTCAGGCTGCATCCGATTATTCACCTGGGTTCATTGTTAAAATGCTGGTTCTAATTCTGTAGATCTGAGGACAGACCTGAATTACTGCTTTTGTGACAGGCTTCACAAATCTCACTAGAGAAGCACAGGCTACAGTTAATTTTAGCTGAGCACATATACAGAGCAAATATCGTTACTACCTGTGGTGAGCAGGTCACCAAATTCTCTGATATACAAACTGAGTTCACTATAAGGATTTTGAGTCAAGATAAAGTGTTTAAGGTACAGTCAATGGTATTCCTACACAATTCAGTTGATCATGTGTAAGTATTGTTTTCCAGTAAAATGCAGCCTATTCTATTTTGGCTCTTAATAGAACTCTAAGCCATAAACAAGTTGGAAAATATGATTACTAACTCAGATTCTGTATTTATACATCATATAATAGCCACTTATTAGCAAATGATCAGTTTATTGAGAACTTTACTTTTTACTAAATGATAGATTTACCTCCAATAAAAGTTGTCTAAATTACTCTCAGAGTATTTTTACCTAAAGCTATTATTTCTTATGAGAAATGCAATATTTTAATTATTTTTCAAATCCTACCACAGTAACCACATAAATTACAGAATCATCTTTCATGTTGAAGCCAATCACAAAATCTGACTATAAAGCTTGCTGTATCCAGGAAGAATAACTAAGAAACACATTCTCCTATAAATGACCTCATTCTACTGCTGTAACCTCAAAAACAAAAGCAAACAAAAAAACCCAGAAAGTGAATGCTGATAATTTTCAGAACATGGTTAAGACTGCTGGAATATTATTTGTCTTAGCAACACTCCATCAGAAAGTACAGTATTGAATCAGTAGCCCTTCTTTCTGTAGTTTATCAGGAAAGACCATGAAGTGCAGTACCTTTTTATTTTTTTATTGCAAGACACCCAGTTCTAAGACCACGTCCATAAATCATTGTCTCTGACCCCTGCAACCTCATTTTGCTACCCTAGAGGGGGGGAAGTCCTACATTATATCTTCAAGAAATCAAGAAAATCAAAGTCAATTTCTTTTTGAACTCTCCTTCTAAGGTATCAAGAAGTAATCATCTCCTTACAAATCCTCCCACAGCCTTCTTTGTAATGCTTACCAGAGACCTGAATACACTTCTACTTGACACCCTGAATGCCTCTCCTCATACAGAATTTAATGGACAGTTTGACCTTCAAGAATGTGGTCCTGATTAAATCGATCAAATATGTGTCCTTTCCAGGAAAAAGTGGTAACAAACAGCCCTCGCTATTTCTTAAAGTTTCTTCTCTTGAAGAAAGCAGTTCATTCCTTTATTTGTTAACTCACTTAACAAACACATACTGAAACCGCACCCTATGTCAGACACTGGACCAGCAGATACAGGGATGAGCAAGAGAGCCAAGGTTTCTGACCCACCCTAAATTTCCAGTGTCACAGTTCGGCAATGGCCAAGTTCAGTCTAAAGTCCCCGGATGCTTGACCTTCAACTTCTTTGTTCCCCAACACCGTAAAGTGTTTCCGATATACTGAATCTCAGCGTTCATGGAAACGAGCCAGAATGAACTATGGATCATTATAAAGTAACACTGCCACCCCCAAAGAAGAAGAAAACTCTGGTTCAGCTTATCAGGGCTTAGTGTTAGGTTTGTCTTTCAAAATATCTGCAGAGGTGATTCTCTATGTGGAAACCTTTCATGTTATCCTGTGATCCTTCTCCATGTATTGGTTTTTTTTTTCTTTTTTCTTTTTTTTTTACTCATTCATGTATTTAAGAATTGATTAGGG